>NW_006263630.1:1020156-1038492 GCF_000469605.1 Apis dorsata | reverse complement strand
AGAGAGAGAGAGAGAGAGAGAGAGAGAGAAAGAGAGAAAGATGGATCGATCGATCCTCGTGTATCACACGACAGGATTTTAACGAAGATCGAAAAATGCAGAGGATGGTTAAACTCTGGATACGAGAAAGAGAGAGAGAGAAATCGATTGATCCTCGTGTAGGACAAGTTTAAAGAAGATCCAAAAAATACAGGGATCGACGAAACTCACAGTCGATGTTCGACAACTGCGAGTTGTCGGATATATGAGAGAAATCGATTGATCCTCGTGCAAGAGGAGGAGGAGGGAGGAGGAGGAGGAGTTGGACGAGAAGGTCGAGATGGAAACAGAAACAGAGCAGGTTTTTCGAGGACGTTTCCGTGCGCTCCTCCCCGGCTAACGAGCCGTCGAAACGAAGGATTTAGTTTAATGGCCGAGTTCGCCCGCTTATCGCTACCCGCGCGACGTTCTTCTTGTACGACGTCCTCGTTACCTTAGCTGCAATTGACACGTTCGAATCTATACGACACGGTGTCGGGCAGAACACGAGAAGTAGTTTAGCCGATCCATTGTTTTTTGCCCCTTTTCGCGGACACCTCGCACGAAATCCACCTCTCTCTCTCTCTCTCACTCATTCTCTCTGCCTCTCCTCTCGATCCTCCCTCCTCCTTGCCTCCGCCAAGAAGGGGCGTAAATTATGCCGTGCAACCGTCAATTACGATTCGGCTCGGGAAATAAGCTTGGAAGTTGTTCGCGTCGAAATAGAATTAAGAAAAATTCGAATTTGCACTTTTATTTTATTCGCTTAAAAGAATATTCGAATATCAAAATTGATTACGATCTTCTCAGAGAATATTCGAAAGATCGAAGATTCGAAGAGAATAAATAAAAAGTTAAAATCAAATTCTCTCAAAGGCGCGCGAGCCATTCTCAATTACGTATTCGTATGCATCTCGCGATAAATCACGCGCCAAAATTTCGGCCGTCGTATAATTCGTACACGATATTCCACTGTACGTCACAAAGTACAGCGAACAGTTTACCTTGTGCAAATGGGACGCGCGACGACGCTTATACAACGCGTCACGGCGAGCCACGTCGAGTTTCGTCGCATGCTGATGACAGTGCAGATTGTCGGACGAGTATATGCCATTGCCGCCCCCCTCACTCCCCCGTGTTTTGCATATGCGCGTGTCCGCGATTTCGCCTTGCCCATCCCCTTCCCCGACCTTTATCGACGTCGTTGCGTAAATAATTCTAACCTGGGTTGGGGCCCAGGGAAAAAAAAAGGAAAGGAAAGAATCCTCGAATCCTTTCGCTTGCTTCGCGTCCCCGGATCCCTTCTCGTTCGAGGGGGATCTCTACCTTTTGCTCGTCGACCATCCTCGAGTCGATGTCGAGATGGATATCCGGTCAGGTAGTTCGAACAGTAAGAATAATGAAATTTGGTGATTCGAGTTTGCTCGAGGAATCGTAGAGGCAACGTAGATTTATTATTATACAGATTTAATATAGGATACGATACCTAGGTTCGAAGGATCGATTCAAGTGGCGCTGCACCGTCGATTTTATCCCTCTTTTTCTTCACGTTTTTCGACAGAGAAGTTGGAGGGTGTGTAATGAGCGTATCACGTGACAGGTGGCCATTGGAGCGACGATTAAGAGCGAAGACTTCATCAAGCGCGGTGAAGCGAAGTAATGGGACAGGTGTCAGTCCTGGCCAGAGACAAGTCTGGGAGCGATTCGGGATCGATCTATTACTCCAAAACGTCGTTAATACAACGGACGGTTGTGTCACCCTTGTCCCGTGTGTGGGAACGTTTACGAATGAATTATCCTGAAAGCGTACCCCTTGTCCAATCCTTGCCCCCCTGGCGCCACCGCTCGGCCGTGCCTCCAAGCTCGAGGTTGCATCGATTTTATCCTAAATACCGTGCACCTACGCGCAATCCTCTCCATTCCAATTAAACGACGATCAATTCCCCTTCCTTCGAGAAAAGTAAACTAAAGTTTCTCATCGAGGAAATTATCCAACTTACCTTTCGTTTTTTCCCATTTTGCAAAGGCAATTGTCGCGTGGCTTTTCGTGGTTTCAACAAGCAATTTCCACGCGAGACTATCGAGGCAAGCTCCGATCTTTCGGCGCCGTGTTTTCGCGTTTCTGTTTTGGAGAAGGGACAGAGTCGAGGAGATCCCTGGCTACTGGGGGGATGTCACAGCGTGACGAACGACGGCGAATTTCGACTCCTTTGCGATGGGTCACTCCATGGGGACCACACTTGCTGCTGCCCTAGAGGGAGAGGAAAAGAGAAACGAGAAAGGAAAGGGACGACTGGTTCGCGGCTCTGCCCTAATTGTTCATCGTCTCGCTCAAGACAGACTCGAAGACAAATGGGGTTCCACCGGTTGGAAAGCTCGCTTATTATTAAATGTAGCGAGTTAAATGGAAAATGATTAACAACGCAGGAAACGGGGTGACGTGGTTTATGCATTCACTGTTCTTCACTGACTCGATGAAAGAAATTTTGTAAAACGTGCTTTTTTTTTTTAACGTCCTCTCTAACGTTGAAATTTGAAGATAAATAAAATGATGTGTAATACGAGGTATAATAGAGTGTTTAAAATGAAGCAACGAATATGAATACGTATTTCCTTCGGGAAAAGGATGATTCAAATATATCATCGCCCCAACATTTTCTTTCATATTTACGCGACTAATTTTAGAGGAAACGGGAGGATTAAATTTGATCCCGGATAAATTCGATTAAACGAGTCGTGGAATATCATGGAGAACGAAGAAGAAGCCAAATTTGATTAGCCCCGTTTACTTAAGAACTGAACCACGTTGTGGATGTGGGCGCCCATCCGAAATTATACGTAACGAATCGAATGTGGGCCAGAACCGAAAGAAAACCCTCCTTCTCCAGAAAATCTATCATGATGAAATTTCCACCCCGAACGAGCGTGAAATTTCGACAATTTTACGATTCGAACACGTGATCCAACCGGGACGAATGAAAATTATCCTCCCCATCTTCGACCCCTCCTTCGAAACTGGCTCAAAAATTCTATCAAAAAAGACGTAAACGAAACGAAAAAAATTGCAAAGAGCGCAATATAACGATAGGAAGAATAGAAACAACGGTTTAAAGGATCGAGATAATTGGCGCAGGATCGAAACGACGGGTTCCACGAGTTCTTTTGATTAAAGAAACAGACTCCTCTCCTCGCGCTTTCAAATTGGCCGAGCCGAGAACGGGAGAGGGCCGTGTTTGCGTGACGGTTGTCCGCTTGTTTTCGACCGTGTGTACACAAGCGACAACGGCCGCGCGAGAGAGCGAGTCGCCGCTATATCCTATCTTGTTACACTCGGTGAATACATAAATATAAATTACTTAATTTCGTAACTCGGTTTAAGTTCGCGCCTCCCGCCACTGGGAAGAGACGTGATCTTGAATTCATTGTCTCATCGTGACACGCCTTCGGGCTAACGTAACACCGCGCCAACGGCCTCGTATATATATATATATACATATATATACACGCCTCGTCGACGGTTCATATAATTTCATCGGGCTGAACGCCCATCGACGCTTTCCAAAACGTTCGTGACGTATCGTATGCAACGATCGAGCATCGACGCCTTCGCTCGGCCGACTGGCATCGCTAATCGTGCCCTATCTCCCTCCACCACATATATGTTTCGTACCGCGTGAAGGATAAACGAAGGAACGAATTATAAACGGAATTAATTTCACGTTTCGATCCCCCCTTTCGACTCTTACTTCGGTGTCTGTTATTAATTTATTTGGGCCCGACAATTATTCTGGATTTTTTTTCAAAAAAAGAAAGGGGGTCCTTTTTCTCCCGTGGAGAAAAAAGGAGCGTAAGGTTACAGGAACGCATCGTTCAAACGTGGCGTGTAATACGTCACGTGTGCCAGATGAACGGCAGATTTCGAATATCGTGTTGCATCGAGCATCGAGAGAGAGGGTTGAACCGCGTGGAAACGAAGGTTTAACCGCCCTCCCCGAAGAAGAACTCGTTCCGAGGATGATACGAAAAATACGAACGCGCACATTTCCAATTTACGCGTCGTGACCGTAGAATGTTGCGAGAAATGAATTCGTTATTATTCATCCCGTTTAATAACCGCTTAATGTCCCTCGTTATTAAATATTCCGGTTAAGAAAAAAACAGAGATACGATCTCGTGTGTATATATATATATATATACATATAGATATATACGTATTAATCGATTCGGTCGAGCCGTTCGATCGTGCATTCATCATAAGATTTTTCAAGCGACGCGACGGACCGAGGAGAACGCACCGACCAATTACCGTCCGCTTTCGAATTCGATTTGAATTTATAAGCCGTTCCCATATATAGAGAGATCAGACGCAAAATGTTTAATCGATCCGGCTGATTTATATTTGCCTACGGTTTATCGTAGGGGGAGAATATCTGTCCGCCGCGGATCGCAGAAGGGATCGTTAAAAATATGGAAAGAAACGTATCCTCGGCTTGCATACCATACACGTTGATGGCGAGCACAGATACCAACCGTCAGTCTTGCTTTTATCTATGTATTTTATGGCATCGCCTCCGGATAATGACGCCTCTTCAACCGTGTTTTCATCGATAAAAGACACGGACTCGAATCGAGATTAATTCGTGTCCATCGAACGCAACGCTATCTTCTTCCGAAATAGCTACATCATATCGGCGATTTTCATATCGTTTATATTAATATCTCGTCCCAGCCAGGAGTTCCATCTATTTCACACACCGTCAACATCTCTCTCGACACGATCCACATCCGTTTCCATCCGATATATATTCTCTCCCTCGAACCTGTTTCCCCTCCCTTCCTCCTAACCCCTTCTTTTTCCTTCGATTCTCAACGCCTTTAATTGTCGCGCGTAAAACAAACGTTCGATCGTGGGGCAGCTTAACCGGATCGTTAAAACTCTCTTCTCCCGCGTCGTAAAAATCATCTTTTTCGGGGGAATTAATTCCTCGCGTTCGAAAAACATCTCCTTTCTCTCCGTTTCCTTTCGATCGATGGATCGACGAGAGAGAAATAGAATCTTTATATTTCGGAATCGGGGAGGGGAAAAACGACGAAGGCTCGTCGATACTACTCTCGAGGGACAGCTGGGTAGGAGGGAGGATAGGGGTATTCGAGAGGCATACTTCCGAGAGAAAAATCCATCGTCTCATGCGGCGCAATGCTCGTTCGAGTGAACCTATTTGGAACGCGATCGTAAAAGGAGACTGCACTCTCCATATCGGAGTCTCAAGTCTCCATATTATTCGATCAGACTCGACGTTACCTAAATTGTTTCAACCCGCCGTTCCGTGGCCGCCATGGAAAATTGGAAAAGCGTCTAGCCGATGAGGGGGAGGAGGAGGGTCCCTTTTGAAAGATCGAGTGGAGAGGAGGACAAGAAAGGGGGTCCTAGCGAGGAATATCGATCGATTTAAAGGAACGCGGGGAAAAGGGAGAAAGAGAATCGCGGATGGACCAAGAGTTCGTGCCCAGTTGTACGTCGTTCCATTTTGTCGTTTCACGTGACTGTCGTGCGAGGGAGAGAAAGGGAAAATCGGATCCTCTCCCCCTCCTTGTAAATCATTTCCGCTCTCTCCGTTCTTAAAGCGTCATTCCCATCCATAACCGGGGTATATATCGATCGAGTCACTCCAAACCACCATTTAGAGAATCTTCCACGCCACTGTTTCCCTGTCGATAAGAAGAAGCCTAATCTGCTCCTCCCCCGTTAATGCGGATACAACAAACACGTTTTACGCTCCCGTTCGTAAATCAAAACGTGGAATCGTGAATCATCGTGTTTTCTCTCCCTCCTATAAGTAAAAAGGTTCCGTGAACTTGCGATTTCGAGATATTGTTTTCAAAACAATCGTATTTATCGAGAATCATCGACGAGTCGACTCTACAGAAAGAGTTCAAACTATATAAAATACTACGGTAAAGTAAATAATTCGATATTTAGGGGGAATCCGTGGATCAATAAATAGATACGATACGTGCCGTAAGTAACGAGAAACGTGGCGATACTTTTGAGCGGCAGTGTACTGTACGAAGGAAGGAAGGAAGGAAGGCGGCTCGAGAAGGGAAAGGAAAAGGAGAGGCGAAAAGAGGGTTGAATTTTTAAACGTTAATCGTTGGAAGGTGGTGCGCGAGTCGTGTGGGTGGAAAACGGCGAGCGTGCACGCGAGCGAGGGGTTGTTGGTGGGCGGGGATCGGCGCATTTATCCTCGGCCCCCGGCTCCTTTTCTTCCTCCGAGCCGTGGCCACAAATTTTCCCTCTTCGTTCTGCTCTCATTGGGCACCGAGCGGGGAATGCCAGGCGTTTCCATTGTCGGCCGCCTCCGTCGCACAATGCCGCGTTGCCCTTGCAGCTGTCGCGCCGGAAACAAATTTCTAATGTCGCATTAAACAAACCGGTCGGCAATGTGCCTTGGTATTCGCGCGGGATGTTATTGGGGAAGGGGGGAGAGGTCGATCGACGAGTTCGAACAATGGAGACCGCCGATCGGGACTCCGCTCCAAGTATGCATAATCGGGGCACGAGCCTCTTGACGTATTAACGCGGGATTTGTCGGATCAGAAAGGGCAGATTTACTACACCACTCCCTATTCGTCGGGTCACGTATCGGGGGTCCTGCGGTTGAGATACCGGTGTTACGTATATCTACTTTGCCTCGTTTCTGGAAAAACGTGACGGGCAACAATGCTCGTACAAGGGTAAAACCCGCGTTGTTACGCGGTTGGTAATCCTGTCGGGCTAATGTGGTGCCACGGAGGAGGGTGGATCTCGTTCCGATCGATCGAGCGTGGCAAGTATGGACGAGCCGATTTCGAGATGAAAATATCGAAGGAAGGAAACGAAATAGTGTTATGGTGTTTATTTAGTCCTTCTCTTTCCTCTGGCAGTTGTTAATCTCTAAACGCGCACGATGAAACAGAAAAATGTTACTACGATCGAAACTTTATTATGGCGAAAGAAAAAAAGAATCGATTCGTGAAATCGCCTAAAATTAAACATTTTCCTTGGAGGAAAATGCAATCGTTCGTTTTTAATCCATGCAGGGACGCGCGGAATCCACGATTCGATCGCGAAGAGAACGGACGTTCGTTTTGCACGGGGTGGCGATCGAAAGGAAGGGAGGAGCGGTAGATCGAGTCCCCGCGATAATCCATCGCGAATTACGTACTCTGACGACGCTTCGTACGTACTCGTCGACGTTAATCCAGAAAGGCCGACGTGATTGGCAGTGTCAGGGCAGCGGGATGAAGCGTCGTGGCGGTGGCAACCGAAGCGCGAGGAGAGTAATTTGTATTCACGTTAGGTGTTGTCTCGCCACCTGGCAGCCCGGCCACCCCTCCCTCCCCCGCACCTTTTCCCTTCCATCTCCATCCGACTCCTTCTCGCGCTTCTCATCTTGTCTCCGGTCCCCGCCGCGCTGTCCGTCCCGCCGCGCCGGCTTGACGTATGTCCCCCATCGATCACTTTCCTCGGCAACCCACCTTCCAGCTCGCGTTTCCACGTCCACCTTGCTCCGCGCCATTGAAATTCCGCCCGGGTATAATAAGGTTTTATTGCTTTCGCGGCCGGGCTCGAAAACAAAAGGGTCGATGCCCAGTACCGAGAAGAAGGATGAACGCTGTGGATGGGTCTGTTGCCAGGGAGGATGGACGTTCCTTCCGGAAGCGTTCAGGAATCGACTGTGTCTCTCGTTACGTCACCAAGGAACGACGATGATGCGACGGTGATTTCGCGCGAATGATCGATCGTTTTAATTTCATTTCTTGGTTTTTATATATTTCTTCCAGGCACGTATAGATAAAGCAGTGACAGAGGTAAGTTAGGATCGTAAGATTTCTGAAAATTGGAGATATTCCATTGTTATCGCTGTAATATATCGGCTTCCCCTTCTCTCTTTATAGAAGGGAGAGATGGTAAAATTTTTAATAAGGGAGGGAAATAACAAGTACGACCGAACTCCTCGGATTAAGGGTGGTACGTAATAGGGAAGAATATGAGTTTCACGTTTCACTTATTGTCAGCTATATATATATACGTACAGGATACATTGGAACACGATCCCCTGGTCCGTAAAATTTTATGCGGTGTCGTTATCGATCGTTGGTAGTCGTGTCGAAAGAAGTGGAGATCGGGCGGCACGACGATGCGGAAATAATCGGCAAACAGGCAATATGTCAGTAGGGTTTCGGCCCGGATACAAGTCGCGGTGACTTGTTAGCCAAAAACAAATACGACTCGGGATAGGTTCTAACACGAGTCGTGTATCTGTTGGGCCATCGTCGAGGCCCCATGGGATTATCCATCCCATCTCGTTTTCGTCGCGCCCCCTGTCAACCACCATCTGGCCTCGCCTTTGACGATTTATTCTTATTGCATTTCTCTCTCCTCCTCCTCCTCCTCCTCCTCCTTTTTTTCCGCGAGACAACATCACAGGGACGGAAGGGCAAAAAGAAATCGCACGTACGCGTCGTCGTATTATGTAAACGGGTGCGCGAAAAGGAACGGGGCCAAATGGAAAACACGTATTTCCATGCCGGCCTGATAAGAAGTATGAAAAGGGCGCCCCTCGCGCGGAGTTGGATAAAGGTTTCCGTCGAAACGTTGGAGAGATTACGAGAGATGTATCGCGAAACGCGGATCGAGGATTTCGGGGGACGGGGAGGATTGGAGGGGCGTTTGCTCGTCGGTGTGAGAATTTGCAGCAGAATTTACAGCGGTGGTACTACGTATACACTGTCCGAATTCCCTAAAAACGTACGCAAGGTCGCCGTTCCCACGTAGATCGCGCGCTTCGGCCAAAGAGAAACGGAGATTCAAAGCTTGGATACTCGTATCTTTCTCCCCCCCTCCCTGCCCACAGTAGGGAAGGGACCGAAATAGATGGATATTACCAACGATACACGGTACTTCCTGAAACGTGTACTTCCTGAAACAAGTAGAATACCGTGTCCGTTGCCGCGCTACCTATACCGGTCGACGTGGACGAATGGCGGCTCTTCTCTCCTCCTCCTTCTTCTCTCGTCGAGGAAAGGAGGAAACACGGTCTAGCGGCACCGGTATCGTTTCTCGCGGATGAACGTGTATCAACGGTGTTTCAGAGGTTTTCCACCACGACGTCACGGGGCACGACGGTGTAACCAAGGTAGACCTTTGATCATCTTCGCATCTGGTGTAAAAGATTTAGACCGAGAGGGGGAGAGGCCGTATCGCTCTGTCTGCGGTGCCATTCCCTCTCTTCCCGCCTCGCCACGGCCGTTTGGGAATACACCCATTATCCTCTCGGCGAAACAGATGAAAGCGAAACCTGACCACGGAATGGATTTATCCGGGAAACGCGGTACAAAGTTTTGGGGGAGGGGGAGGAAGAGGGGACCAAAGTTTTCCGCTAATGCCGCCCTGCTCTATTTTAAAAAATAGAGAACCTCCCCTGTTTTAATCGCTACCTTCTCCACAACCTTTTAGCCACCTTTTATGTCTCCTCCATCCATCCATCCATCCAGCGAGCTTTGGAGCGTTTTCAAAGAACGAGAACCGAGCGAGTATTTTACGTTCTCCTCCTCCTCCTCCTCTTCCCTTCGTCCCACTTTCATAACTTTCATAAATCCACCGATTTTATTTGAACCGGGCACGGTTACGGTTAGACGGTTACGCGGATTACCGGTTGATTCGGGTTCGGGAGGGCGAGAGGATGCGCGGGAGGCGTGTAAAAGCGCGCGCGTAAGCCGCGGTAACCAGGCTGTAACCTCGGCAATTTAGACGTAAATCGCATTCTCCTGGGCCGCGCAACTTTCGCATGGCGATATTGTTCTGACACTACGCAAACACACAACGGACGGAGCGCAATTCCGGTACGGGTGTAACCAAGGCTATGAATTATGCAACCCCTATTGGTTGCCGGCACCCTCCGGTGGACTAGCACAATCCTCCTCGCCCCTCGCCCTCTCGTCCTTCCCATTCGACCCTTCCTCCCTTCCAACAATTCCACTAAATGTACCCATTGTATCGACCAACTCCTTCCAATATCGCGCTCGATGTATCCCACAATTTCCACGTTATTCCATTCCGCTCCGCTGATTTTTCCATCGTCGCGCCACCTACGCGACCGATCTACGCGACATCTTGTTTACGAATCGCGCGTTATTATCACGCTCGTTCCAGAATATATCGGTTGATTGGAAACGAGGAGCTTCGGTTACGCGATCGAATCGTTAAGAGTTCGGAATTTCGTGAGCCCACTTTTGTTCGTGTTCGTTATCGCGTTCGAATAAAGGGGTTGACCCTTCTTCGATTTTTCGAAACCGATCTATTGTAGAACGGAGGAGCGGGACACTCGCGTACATACGTACCCGTGTACGGCATGCCAGCCAGTAGTATTTACGGCTAACAATAAATCCCTTTCAAAGGCACACGCAGCGAGTCCATTTAGCGTTTTCTTCCCGCTTACATACAACGAACGTAGTAATTACTCGTTAAGAGCGCGGAGGTTCACAGAGGGAGAGAAAGCAGGCTTAAATTCTGCAATGCGTCATTTCGTTCGTGCCATTAAAACGCGAGATCAGCTTGGTAACGTAAAGAGAGAGAGAGAGAGAGAGAGTAAGAGCGAGGAGAATGGAAGGGGATGGCGCGAGAAAAGATCTGAAAAAAAGAGCGAGCTTTTCTCGATTCGCGACAGTGGTGGCGTAGCATTTGAAACGCTTTAAAAAAAGTACGAGTCGTAAAAAGGACTTGGATACTTTGATGCGGGTTGCTACGTTTTATCTCGAAAAAAACGAGGGGGAGGAGGTAGGCCAGGGGCGCCGAAGGGCGCCTTTCTCCTCTTTCTTTTTTCCCTCCCCCCCTCTCCCCTCCGACGGTGAAGAGAATCGAGAGGCTGCTATCTTCCTTCCGCAACGCCATTGCTAACGGGCCACCGTTATCAATGGCTCCCGCCTAATGATTTTCAAGCGGGCCGACCACCGGTTTCGGTTCTCCCACTACTTGCGTGTGTAGCGGTGTGTAGAGGAACGGCCAGGTTGAATATTTAACGACCGCCTATAAAATATGATACGCGGCCGTTAAATCGTGGCCGGATCGTCCATCCAGGATTTCATCGTGACGAGCTCTCGTTAATTCCACCAGCATCGTTTCGATGATTATCGCGGCACCGGGCGAAATGGCCCGTGAAATCGTCGTTGACATTTATTCTCGATTTATTTACCGCCCGATAAACATTAAATCCAAGTTCGGATTAATTGGTGGACCAATCCTTTAATATCGTATAGAGAGTAGATAATGGTGAACGACTCGCCCCGTCTATTACTACTCTCTGATTGGACGGAGACAACGAGGATACATATATATATATATATCTACTTTTAAGGCGGACCTCCATCGAAATAGAATATTCCGTATATTCCGTTTCAAGCGAAGCATTCTTCCATCGGAAGAGTAGAATCCTCGTCACGACGAGGCCGAGTAATAAGTTTTTCTCACCGCAATTTTCGCAGCTCGCGCTTTACAACGCCGACGTGTATCTCGTAAAATGCATCCCCGACAACGATAAACGTAAACACACGTTTCTTTCTTTTTTTTTCTTTTTTTGCGGGATGAGAAGGTGCGAAGTAAATCCGTAAGGAAAACGGAAGGTGTTGACGCGAGATTTACGGGGAGGGGAAGGAGGAAGTTGTGTTTCGCGGTATTTCGAAACGGATATTTACAAATGCGGCCGATAAACAGATTTATCGGCGGACCGGTACAAGATATTTCCATTACGCGATATATAAGAGAAGATTTCCGCTGGATTCGATTCGATTCGACAGCGAACAAAATTGGGAGTGAAATTGATCTTGGACCAAGACATCGAGCGGACCGAGACGGATGATTTATGCCGTTATTATTTCGCGGCCGGGCATTAATAGTCCGGCAAACACGGTGGAAACATGTCAGACGCACGCGAAACACACAGCGGAATTCCACGGGGGAGGGCCCCACCACTTTTATTCGCCACCGCTTCTTTTCCCTGTCGCGGATCGTTAATCATTCGCCTCCCGGCCGAACAAGGAACAACAAGGAGCCGAAACAAGCGGAGGGAGGGAGGAAGGGAGAGAGATGAATGGAAAGAAGAAAAAAAAAAGAACAACGAGTCGGGTGGGAATTTTTCAGTCAACCGCTACATCACGCGGTGAAAAACACCCCGCGTAGGCCCCCATGGGGGTGTTCATGACGCTATTCAAAATGTCTAGAACATGGTAGCATCCGTAAGGGAAGATACATTTATAATGGGTGGCGCGTTTAACGTGTCACGGGAAAATTATGTTTCATCATCGGTGACGAGAGGAAGGTGAATCGTTTATCTATTTCCTGAAGTATATTCGAGGTTTTCTTTAATTTTATTAAGTTAAGACTAGTCTGGGATATATATATTCGAATATATTGATATTTAAGCAGTTTCTGATACACGCATCGATCGATACGTCGATGAATATCCAATATTATTATCAATATTTACAATCAACTAGTAATCGGTATAATAAATAACTTTTTACGTTTGATAATTTTTCTTAGATATTTTCGAATTAGCCTCGTGAATAGTTGAAAGGACACTCATTCAAGACACTCGCTCAATTACCAATTTCTAACGACGAACGATGTGAATCCCTATTGACACAAATTCGACATTCGTTTCCCATAATGGTCTATAACAACTCACCGTGGTTTCCACGACATTCATCTCTCGACAGACATCATACGCCACCGTAATATTTTAACCTCTCGACTAATTCAAATATAGTTAGTCGTAGGAACGTCTGCAATCTTTCAAAGGACTTCTCAAGGCTGTTTACAGTACCATCGAGTCTCTCTCTCTCTCTCTCTTTGCGAACCACGATGAAAAGGACTTTCACAAGAGGTGCTGATACAATTCTACTACATTATATATGTGTATATACGACGTGCACTCGCTTGGGTTCCATTCTACGACGGTGTGCCTATGTATATATGCGTTTGTTTGCACGTGTATACGTGTGTATGTGTATATGCGTGCATATAGACCCCGAAAGAGCGAGGATCGATAGCATCGGTAGCGAAGGGGGTACATTAAGGCCATTTTACGAGTATAGGATATCTGGAAAGCAATACTCCATTCTTGAGGATCCTTTGGGTGCCGCGATCTTTACGGCATAGTATACATGCCTCAGACATTGTCGAGTTGACAAGAAAAGAGAGATACACCCCCGCGGCATGCTACGATCCTTTGAGCTCGCGTATCCTCCCCTCTTCTCGTGGAGTCATGGAGCTCGAGATTAACTCCATTTTTCCTTCGAGCCTTGCAGAAAGGGGCACGCGCCGCGTTTTCAGACGGTTGGTCTCGAGTATTAATTAATGTTTGTGAGGAGAGAGGCCTCTTTGTGTCCGGAATCGAAGTTACCCTCGACTCGATAAATCTTTCCACGCTACAGTCCTTTTGTGGTGTGGAAATCTAAGTTTTATGCAACTCGTGGAAAATTAATATACTTTCAAAAAAGGGAGAGAATAGGAAGAATTTTTCGAGGGAAATGTAAATAAAAATCGAGGGGGAAATATTTCGTATGTTGTTCGTCTTCTTACGGTTGGAAAGATTCGTGAAAAAACTAACGCCTTGTCATAACGTTACGACACGAAGAATGGAACTTTCACTGCGCGTTTCACCGAAATGCGCCACCTTGACATCTTATGAAAGGGTAATGAGACATATATTCACGAAAGAGGGGCGGATCCCTCGAAGTTTACACTCGTGTACCTACACCGCCCATCCCGTCCCATTATCCCGGATCATCTCGTTTCGCAATCGCTCTTCGTATCTCGGTCGAAGAAACGAAATGATTATCTCAGCGCGCTTAAATGGTGTCACAAAGGGAAACCGGAGCGGAAGAAGCGTCGATCGACCGCATCGATCGCGCATTTGTTCGCGTCCCTAATGAAAACCGACAGCGATATATCCTTCTGCCGCGTCTTTGCTCTCCCGAGATCCTCCTTCTAATATTAAGGGACCACCCTGACTGCGTTAATTAGTAAACTCGGTGGTTGGCTTGGCTCTGGCGTTGCTAATGAGAATTTGAGTAATGACTATGGCGTTCCCGCGACCTGTCCTCTTCGTCTCTTGGCAAATTTGCCCATGTGCCTTTGCACGTTATGCCAGTGTCAAGACCCAACGAGATCGATAGCTCCTTTGAGCGTATTCGCAATATTGCCCCCGTCTCCGATATCCTATCTAATATTCCCGACTTTTGTCGTGTGCTCTGTTCTCTCTCTCTCTCTCTCTTTCTCATAAAAAATTATTCGTCGAATATGTAACTTTTGCAACAACTCGGATCTTCGGATATGTTATTAAAGAGTATTTAATTGTGTAAAATTGGATTGAAACGGAAAATTTGTGACGCGTTCAATTCGAAAGGTGTCCATTTAAACCGGCCAATTAGTCGGAAACTGGTCGGACTCCACGTTTTATTAGATTAATTCAACAAAGTTTGACTACTTTTCCGCTCTAATTCCAAGTCGTAAAATGTCGGGGGACATGTGTTTACAAGAAAAATGGATGGATTTTCCCGCTATATATCTTATTTAGTTATCCGCGTGTAATCAACGCGCGCTTAATCGAACATTTATTTCAATTACGACACGGGAATAACTTCAAACGATCTCCAGCGAATGGAACGGAACGTGACCGATGATAACTGTCCCGTAGAAAGTAGGCGAAGTAGCGTGAATAAGACATTATTAGCGATACTCTATTTCAACCGTGTCGAATGGATTCAAACACGAAAAGTTTCCATTAATTACGCATACCGCGACTTATCCGCGTCCTAAGACCGGCCGAGTAACTTATTTTCACTCTCGATTCGGTATGCACCGAAGGAGAATTTGAATATGCATCAGAATGATAATGAGACCGCACGAGTTGTAAATCTTGCGGGATTCGTCTCGCTTTGTTTCACAGTTCCCCGCGACCTCGATGAATTTACACCGGTCGTCAGATTATTCATCGCTCGTTGATCTCGTTCTCTATTCTCCAACTGCACTTTCGAGCAAGGATACCGACAATCTCAAGGATTCCCTCCACTATTTATATCTTTGGCCCGAAATGATTATCGACGAATGCGGTTCCAGGGAGGGGGTGCAAGCTCGTGTCTCGTGGCGCCACCGTGGCAAAAAGCGCTCAACTACGAGGGAATTTCGAGAAACAACCCTCTGTTGGTTGGATCGAACCGACCGCCTGATGCTTCGCTTTCCTCCGATTGCTTCTTACACTTCACGCCAGAGGGTGCGTGTGAGTTGTAAAACGAGCCAAATTATTTTCTCACTTTTATTTCGATGTATATTTTAATAACGATGTAGTTTCTCTTCTTTTTTATCATTACTCTTACCGATATATCATTCCAGGTAATCTAGATATTTTGTTTTTTTCACGAAAAATTTTCACGTAGATGAATTTCGATAAACGGAACAGAAAATTGTAGGAGAGTTCATTGTTTCTTAATCTATCTAAAAAGAAGAGCGGGAAATAAATAACTTAATGGTACGGGTATTTCTCAAATACACGTACACGCCCATGTGTGTGAGTATTTGAAACTATAATATAACACCTCGAAGCTGATAAATACCTCCAAAGAGGTTGCTTGTTCTTTACCGGATACTTTATCACAGGTCGGACACTAATACCCGCCATATCTCTTAATGAAAAGTGAAATGTCTTCGGAAGGTGGCCTTCCCTCCTCGGCCTAAAACTCGACGAGAGAAAACTGCTCCCTCCTTTCTCTCCCTTTCTCTCCCTTCGGCGAGAGAAATCCTCTCTCGCGTGCTATACGTCTCAGGGAGAGAAAGAGAGAGAGTCGAAAGAAGAAATTATTTACGACTTATTCATACCCACATGGGGTGGACGAGAAGGGTGGATCGCGCTTTAAAAGTTCTACCAATATATATATCTATCTTCCTTATTGTCTATGCAAATCCTCGCCCCTCCCTTAAAAAATACCCTCCCTCCTCTCTATATCCACCTTAAGCTTTCGAGCTAGAATTCTTCTACAAGTGGAACAACGACTCTCTTCTTGAGGAAAGAAAGGGAAACGAACAGAAGGAGAGGTTCCCGTCTCCGATCTTATTTTTCCACGACAGGAGGCACCACCCCCTCCTTTAATCCATCCTTTAAATTTAAATTTAACGAGGTATATAGGAAGAGTGGAAGATCTGGAACTGGTTCGATTACACCAACCGTGCGGCATCTGCGCCCGAAAACTTCCGGTCGAATCTTCACGGCCCGAAACTCGCTAACTAGTCCCCGTGCTTGGCCGAGATTTAAATATCTCGCCGCGAAAGGGCCAATCTTGTAAGTAGCTGCGACCTGATTTACTAATGGTTGGCCCAAGTTTCGCGAAGTTACTATACCGAACCAACGTGGTGCTCGATGATCCGCCCCCTCCTGATATCGCGAGAATATTATCGAGATTACGCGAGTTGGGGGGAGTGGATTAACCCGTGATCCACCGCCGTCCATTTTGAACGTACGCACGACGTTTGGCGGATACGCACGCGCGTCCGAGACGCGTGTCATTCGCGCCCCCGAATTTCTAATTCACGCCCGGGGAAAACTTCAGACCCGATTACCACCGACTGGAGAAGCGGTGGCGGGCATACGGTTAAAGGAAGGTTCGGTTATTACGTAACTAAGGCAAGTATTCCATTAATCAAGTTAGACGCGACTTCGCAGCCAACTTGTTAGCAGGGCGACGACCGGGCGACGAGGGATAAACGGTGTGTCGAGGAGGGGGATGCTTAACATTTTATATACCGGATGGCTGGTTTAAACACCAAGGGCGCGACATTGTTGCCGGTGGTGGAAACTGATGCGATCCCCTGCACACAACGGGCTACTAACTTGCACTTCTAACGAAGATCTTCCGTTATTATTTAATAAAAGGGAGGAGGGAGGGGGGAAACGTACGACGTAGCAAGTTCGAGCATTGAAAATGTTAATTCACGTTTACGTTCAACAACGGTTTAAGGTGGAAGATTGGAGGTACGAGATTAAATTTAAGAGGAGACGTCGCGATATTCGGTCGACGAGTATTAAAAAAAAGAAAAGGAAAAAAAAGAGATAAATGCATTTTAACTCGGTTCAAAAATCTCTCTCGTCTCGTCGTGACTTAACCGCATTTGATCAAAGCTGTACAAGCCCGACATCGTGACATCAGACTGTTCCTTAAGATCCTCGCAGCATCGAGCGCGGCTTATGCATAAATATACATGTTAAAATTGTGTACACTAAATTTCGTCCTTTTGTAGAAGCGACGACGAGACGCCGATCCTTTCCCAGACTTTGGCCGAGAAGGAGACGAATCTTTGAAGGAGGGAAGAAAGAGGACCGAGGTTTTGAAGGAGGTCACTACCCTATAAAGAAGAAGAAGGGTAGCGCGACCACCGCCCTGAAATATGGCGTTTCTGCATTTAGCTTTCGAATGCCTTTCGAGCAGCCTCGTTATCTTTGTCAAAGGGGATCCCTGGAACGTGGAACAAAAGGAAAGTGCGACTGGCACGGAGGCTGGCGCGCAGAAAGAGCGGAGAATAATTTATTCTAACGAAGAACCGCAATTAACAAAATGTCGCTCCTTTTTAAACGTTGGCTATCTTTTTCAAAATCGTTCGAGTCGCTTTCATCATTTTCGCGTTAAAGTCGCACGGGGAAAATTTTAATGAACAACGAGCATTAACAAGTCACGCGTCTTTGTAATTTTAAAACTTCTACTTCGAAACGAGGGATATATGTTTATAAAACTGAACGCGAGAAAAAGAAGAAGAAAAAAAGGATAATGGAAAAATCGTGCGTCGTAATTCCACAAGCGATTTAAAAAACTCAAACGTATTTTTCAAAAGTTATTCTTATTCTGTTTGGCTGAAGAAGAACCAAAAGAAGAACGAGGAACGTACCAAATTTGAATTTTTCGATTTTATTTTCCATAGATGTTACTATTATCATTTTCATTTGTACGCGTACGTCTCTTTGATACGCAATCATCGATTAAGATCAGCCGTACTTAAAGCAAGTGGCATTCACATTCGAATAAAATAAGCTACATCGTCTGACTGTTCCGCCTCGCCTCCTCAAATCTCGTCTGGTTCTCGATAAAGCCTAAGGGTACCGCGTTTCAACGGAAAATCCTTATTTGTTCGGCGTTTTGCTTAATGGGAGATCCATCTTTTCCCTTCAGGAGGGATTTACCGGGGAAAGCCTTATGGGAAAGTATGCGATGTGCCAGTACTCGTAGCGATGA
>NW_006263630.1:1017239-1019990 GCF_000469605.1 Apis dorsata | reverse complement strand
AGAGAGAGAGAGAGAGAGAGAAAAAGGTAGATCAGAATGAAGTTTCACGGATAATGACGTTGCAACTTGATGCTTCCATATACCCACGTTTATAAATTCATCACGATTATATAAATATCATTAATTCGCGCAAAGTATCATATCGAATGATGATGGCCTCGGGAAAAAGCGCCAATATTTACATTCGTCGTTCAACATTTTGATGCGTGAAATGATCGAGCCGCGAAACGAAAAAAGAAGAGAGAAAGAGACAGAGAGAGAACGGTCTCGAGACGAAAAAGAAGGGACGAAGAGAGAGAAAGAGAACGGTCTCGAGAAACAATTGCAGGGGATAAATAAGAAAAATTGATTCGACGGAAGGGAGACGCCTAACGCCTACGTATCCCCCGTAATACCACCAAGACGTATATATCTCAAGCCCCCCCGCGATATCGAAAACCGTACAATATTTACGCTTTCGACGGCGAACGCATAAATATTTCAAGAACAGCGAGCCCTTTAACACCCGACCCGGTCGCGGAACGGCCCCCACTTCGCAACCACTGATCGTATATTACCCATATTCCGTTATATATACCGACCGGTATAAAAGCGGAGGAAAGTAACGCAAAGTATTATCCCTTTCCTCGCCCGTATCCAATTAAATGGAAATCCTCTATATGGATATTCATGAATATAGGTATAGCGCAGCTATACTGTCTAAAAATTAAAAAAGAATCTAGTAGAAGAAGAAAGGAGGATGGGGGGAGATATAAAATTCCAAAGGGCGTTTGAACGGGGGAAAAATATGGCGGAGAACCGATTAATCGTTCTACGAAGAAGGAAACGCTTTTTCGAGTCCGCTTTCTCGATTTCGAGTAAATATTCACGTGCATAGCCGAATATCAAGGTCGTTGAAAGATCGTTCCAAGATTATTACGGATCTGCGAATTTCAATGATCTACCCGAGATACGAAAGCTATGATCCTCGCAAGGGGGGAGGCCGAGCAATAGCGACAACATCGAGATTGTAGAAACCCGATAGCAGCAACATAGCCATAGGATCGTAGCAATCGACGAAGATGACCCCTCACTCGTGGAAATCAGTAGGGGGCATTAAGGTCGTGAAAGGCAACGACGTACTCTACAACCCGATTCGATCTCTGGCCTCGATACCTCCTACTAAAAACTTACTACTTTCCCCGTAAAAAAGTAATCGGTATTTGTGTGTGATGTTTCTCCACATCGATCGCCGCATTCTACAAGATTCAACAAGATATCGAAGCGATTATGCAAAGAAAAACCGTATTCGCGGCCGATTAAAATGTTGAAGAACGTTGAAACGATTTACAAGTGGATAGGAAAAATAGGGGATGCAATGTCTCCGTCCCTCCGACCGATTGGTAATTAGACGACGCGCAATTAATCATACCTCTTAACCCCCCTCTTCCCTTTTGCTCGGCTCGAGCCAACCGAGGATCCTCGAGTCGAGAGGCTCGAATGTTTAGGTCTATTCAGCTTGGCCATTCGTTAATGAAGTCGCGTGTCGGGACTCCAACTTCATTTCCCTCTGAATGCGATGAGTCCGAGAATCATAATTACTATATTCTGTACGCATACCCTTGCTGATACGATGCGAAACATGCCCACGCCCAACTCGACTCCACCCGGAATCTCGATTAAGCCCCCCATGGTCAAACGATACTTACCGCAGCTAGCAATGCCGCGATGCGTGCACGAACCACGAATATCCCGTTTATTCCGAATTCTGCTCTCCTTTCATCCTGCTTTTCATCCTTCGTAATATCCTTCTCGGCTCGTAATCACGCCAGGCCACGCGAGATTCTTTCGATTCGATGATAGTTACGTTGATCGATCGTGAGACGAGTTTCTGAGAGAATTTCTGGGATAATTCGTCTCGTAAACCATTCTTTTACTCTTTGTATTCGAAGTATTTTGATTCGAATGGTTAGACGACAATTCCACTACCGGTTGTCCTTCGATGCGTAATTAATGCGAATCGCGTACCAGTTTCACAGACTTCCTTTGATCTTTTCGACGGATCGATTTGAATGCAACGAGCCACGGAATGCCAATCAATCGGCCGCCCCATTTGGATATGGCGTCGTGGTCAGCTGTTCTATGAATTCTCTTTTATCCGACGAAAACTCAGTTGCGTCACACGAATCGGCATTGATGGTGCACGACCGCACGGATATTAGCGCATCGACGTTCGACGTTCGCAAAGTGTGAGCGAGGATCGCGTACATACAGGGTGTTTGCTGGGAAAAATAACAAAAAAATGCGTCACATCGAATTAAACTGTATATAAAGAATACAATTAGTCGCAAAACTGTCTATTCTTACAAAGAAAGTTTCATTGGTGTGTGTATAATTATGCGTAGAGCATTTTATTTTTCGATGGAAAATTTCTTTGAGTTATATTTAAAAAAATAACGTTAAAACTTTAAGGGTTGATTATCCCCTCGAAGTGATATTCCATAATAAAAAAAAGTTGCTCCTATATAACCCATATTAATAATCTATTCACAATATTTCATATTAAAACAAAATTATTTATGTTTTAACGCAACTTATTTCAGATTGTACATATAAATTATTATATAGGACGTAGATGGATTTTAATATAATCACCAAAGAATGTAATAAAAATACAATATTAAATCACTTTGAAAAGTTCCTCGAAAATTGTCGCAAATATAGAGAGATGGATACACGCTGCTGTATCGATCATAAAAATTAAACGCTTTC
>NW_006263630.1:1014696-1016952 GCF_000469605.1 Apis dorsata | reverse complement strand
AAAAAAAAAAAAAAAAAAGAAAAAAGAAAAAACGGTGGCCAATACTGCGAACACCCCGTGTATACAGAGCAGTGAGAAACCGCAGGTCGTACAAGTATATTTACCCTCGGTGGAGGGGCGATTGTATAACATGATCAGCACCCGGTGCACGCCTATAACGTTTTGATTATAGGGCACTCGCATTTGACTCCGTTAAACCTGATGCCGGGGATTTGGTTGGAACTCGTGCCGACTTCGAATCGAACCAATCATTGCCAGCCCGTGATATCGAAGTCGCAATGTTCGCGCCCAGCGTTAAACCGCTTACACTAACGAATACGTTATAACCGCGTTGCATTAAGATGCCGCTCGGGTTGAGTAACGAGTCAATCGATATATACGGCCGAGCATATCGTCGCTAATCGAAGCGTCTCCATTTCGATTCCTCCCATTTGATTGCCGAGTTTATTTTATCCTTTACACGCCGTAAAACACCTTACACACCGTGCTTCCTCCTTCGTTCGTTCGCGTTTCGATACAAGGTGATCCAAAAATAAGCGAAAAATGTTATACGAATTTTTATGATGAGCTTCGTAAACTCATGGATAGGATAGATCTATTGTAATTAATCTTCAATTGTGTACTTACAAAGTGGATTATTCGAGAAATATCTGATAATATCGAGACTCGATGTAAAGACACTATTTTAAAATTGACACTATTTTAAAATTAATGGAAATATGATTTTGTATGATATATTTTTTTTTACCTATTATATTTCAATGCCCGAATCCAAGTATGCCTATCGATCAATAGTTCCTCGATGTAACGATTAAAGATTTCTCAAACGGGATTATTTTTTTCCCCAAGATATCGAGATCGATACAAACCGTGACACGGTTTATTTGCGCCCCCTCTACTCGTTTTAATACATCTCGTGGATGATATACGCCGAGTTCGTGCACGAGTAAATAACCCAGGCAGGAAGAAATCTTACGATCGTACGTGTTCTTTCCGCGCAATTATTTATGCGAAAATAGGGCTCCGGTGAAAAATAAAAAACAGCGACGCTGTATCCTGGGCACAGGCTCACAATCGTACAAAAGGTATCGAACTTAATCGTGGATGTCGATCCAGACGCGCATTGGATTTAATTCGAGCGTGAGCTACTACCTGAAACGGTGCACAACCGAGCAGCTAATCAACGTGCCCGTTTTCCCTTCCGTGTGTATTTACAGTACTGTCGATTCCTTCTCAGCCTCGATATTCCTGCTCGTATGCAGCTTTGCACACCAGGCTACGTATACACACAGAGCGTAAATATCCTGCACCGGGTATTTGTACACTTTCCTATACATTTATCGTTTCCTGGCTCGTCTGCGAATTGTAAACCGCTTGATTGTAAACCGTTGTCACGTGTATACACGTCGTGACCCATTTACCCATCTCACTTTTTTTCCTCTTTTAAATTCAACGAAACTGACACGCGACAGTTTGATTCGATCGTGGAATATATATAATTATTGCGTAAAATTATTTTTCTTTTAGTTTAGAAGGTTTTCACGAGAAAGTTCGTCGATCGTATTATTCTGCGAAGAAAGGAAGGGGGATGGAAAAACGATTAAACGAAATAAACGAATATTCTCGGGGAGGATATACATTCACGCAAGAAGATATTTCCGCAGTTGTTCCACGATATGTATTTATGAACGATTCCAGAATGGGTATAGAAACGAAATCATTCGTAATAGTCGATGTGATGGAGTCGAGTAGAGGGCTGATCGAACTCGAGCCTTTGATTATATTCCATTCCACTGTTCTGGATTTCCCTTCAATTTACCAACGGGGGGATTAAGTACGTTTCTCTTCATAATAACGGAACCAGCCAGATGTGCAATTGATAAAAAAAAAAAAAAAAAACGTTCGAGATTACGCGGCGGATAAAGAAGTTTTCAAGAAACTTTATAAGATCTATCTTATAATCTATTTAACGATTCGTATTGACAATAATACGAATGATAATTTAATTATCAATAGCACTTTCATGGATAACGTATCGTTTCAAATGAATCGAGAATCCACGCGATGTTGAACGTTCATTGTACCACCACGCGATCTCTGATTACAATATTAAAACGGAATATCGTAAAATCTGCACGCACACGTGCTCCTCGTGCCAACAAGAGGATTTTCTCCCTCGATCCCTTGGGATCTCTGCCATTTCCCAACGACTTGTTCCGCGTCTCCATTCTTCAGCGACGCGGGTAGGCAAGAACG
>NW_006263630.1:1012829-1014575 GCF_000469605.1 Apis dorsata | reverse complement strand
AAAAAAAAAAAAATATTGAATGAAAAGCGATGAACCGCGCGCGTTCACGACGATCGTGCACAAAACAATGCTCTTTAAATGGATTGAATAATCGATATGGTGGAAGAGAGGATATGTAGAAAATGCTTGATCGAAATGATATAACGTATCGATAGTGGAACGAAGAATGTTTATAAAGGAATGGGAAAGAAGATGATTGAATCTTGTTAATTAAAAAAAATAAAACAAGAGGAATCGAATATTGTAATAACAATTAGAGATGATAAAGCTTCGATGTGTTTGCAGATGCAAACAATTCTGAGATTCACGAGGATTGCAATTGTCACGTGAAAGAATGATTTCCCTATGCTTTTTTCTAGGCGTTTAATTTCTCTTGTCTCGCGTATCTCTTCGGAGTGATGATAAACGCGCTCGAAAATTAACGGTCAGTTAACCATTAATTTTAATCCCGGAGAAAATCGACTACGATTTCCGTACGATCTTCCTCATTCTCTTCCTCCTCCTTCTTCATTCTCTTTTTCTAGTTCAAAAGATTCGAAAAAGTCGATGGCTGTGAAAAGTTTTATACGACGTTCATCAGCGAGGAATTTAACAAAATCGGTGAAAAAACTCGCGATTCCGATCGTTGGCGAAACAAAATTATAGGAATCCATCAATGTCTGCCGGCCATGGCGGAACGTTAAGTACAAAGCGAAGATAGGGCACAGAAGAAACCTCGTGGTTAAATTATAGTCGTAAAAGATAGTTGAATAGTTGGCAGTTAACTCGATAAGATTCTATTTTTTGACTATAGTTGAAGGAAATAACCGTTTCGATACTTGGAAGTTCAATGGAAGGCGAAGGAAATAATAATAACAAAGAGATAAAACCATGGATATTACGCGTAAAGAACACAGTTACACCAATAATAGGTTAAAAATACATTTACGTGAATTTAATTGATTTGACGATGCATCGAGAAATATAAAAACGGACAATATTTGTATTTCGAGTTTAATTGGAAATCAAAAGCGTATATATGCTAAAGCTCTGTTAATTTGTATCCGAGTGATATTTTTGTATCTTTCGATAATTTTATTATTTAAGTTGTAATTAATAAAATGAGTGTTAAAAATGTTGTAAATATACATTTATTAAGGGATAAGTTAAATCACGAATTTAATTGAATCAAGCAGCATGTAAATGGTAGTTGAAATAACATCATGAAATTTGCAAACCCGTTTTGGAGTAAACAGGATTAGCTTGTAAATACGTGTATAAATACCATTTCCAGAGGTGTACCACATGAATTTCATGATTCAATTATAAAAGCACAAGGTATCCTGACTATGATGATTAATTTGACGTAACGCGGAGATTTTGCTAATAATGTTAAAAAAAAAAAAAAAAAATTGGAGCACTTTCGCTAACAATGTTTACTTTATCTTTGCTCTTTCTTATTGAAACCTTTTCACGATCACGTAGTTTCGCGATAAATCACGAGTCACGACAGAAACGTATTAGGGAAACGTCGCGTATCAGAAACAATATAAATGCATCCATCTTACGAATCCGTTTTCTGATAAATGAGTTCGGGGACAAAGAGAAGTCGTGCAGATTTTGATATGTTATCAAAAAGAAAAAAAAAAAAAAGAAAAAAGAAGAAAAGAGGAAAAAATATCGGACAAGACGAAAGAAAGGGTGAATGGGCAAGCATGTGGTCAATTCTTGGGTGTCGGGTAGTTGCGCAGAGGACAATTCTGATTG
>NW_006263630.1:1006358-1012751 GCF_000469605.1 Apis dorsata | reverse complement strand
CGCCGCCGGTCGGCTGACGCGGCTTGTGGCTTTCGGCTCGTCGAGCTTGCCTCACTCGCTCAGTCGCACTCGAACCGCGCATCGGTGAGGGTGCTGTGTCGCCCTCTGTCGGTAGTTTCTCTTTTCGATGTATGCGTGTGTGCGTACTTACGGGAACAGTTGCCACGCGAGTCGTACCACGTTGTCCTTTTTTATATTTTTCTTTCGTTCCAATTTACGCTCGACTGGGAGCGTATTTAATCGCGAAGAATTCCGAATAACTGAACTTTAACGAAATAATACGGAATTATTCGAGTCGTACCTTACATCTTTACGTTTTTTGTGCTTCTTGTTTATCTACTTATAACGGTCGGTAAAGGAGTAAAGTAAATGCGCGACAAAAGATCATTCGAATTTCGTATATTGGTATCCCTGTTTTACGTCATTAGTGTCAGTTTGAAATTTTCACGTGAATATTCGCGAATTTTGATAATGTTATATTGATATTATATTCTCTGGTTTTACGCGTAATAAGGTTTTAAATGGTAATTCGACGTGTGAAATTCGGTGAAAATAGATCGTGTGTGATTACGTATCGAGGTATCAACAACGTTAAAGGTAAAAAACTGTCAACACTCACCGTACGTTCCATTTTGAAAGCGAGACAGGTTCGACCAGGCTATTATTCCAACTCGTAATTGCGTGATACGTAGTAGTTCAGTTTTCTTCATCCTTTCAAGTTTAACGGTCACTTAAAAGAATATTGGACGCCATTGAACATTCCGTTTTGTTCCCAGTCGATGCGAGGACACAGTGAATAGTCGGTGCGCGCGTGTTTGTCGTCGACGTGCAGTTCGAAATCACGAGAATATGGGGAGTGTGGGAGATAGATCGTCTTCGGCGTAATCTGGCGTTGACGTGACCTAGCCTAACGTAACTTTTGTTTGGGACATCGGTCGCCTGCGCCTCCATTCTATCACCCATCCCACGGTTCCATTCGTTCGGTGCTCTCGTGTGTGTGCTCACTTTTCTGGAGTGTGTGCGACTGCCTCGAACAGCAACGAACGACTTCGCCCGGTAAGTGATTCACCATATTTATATAACGGTGTCGCGCATATTTATGAATAGGTGTCGTGCTTGCCCAAGGTGAGCTTCGAACGATCGTAATATTTATAATATCGAACGTCTTTCTCTCTCGTATTTACGTTTATACGAATCGCTGTTTTGTTTTAATTGGAATTTCACAACGGACGATTTACGTTTTTCTTACGTTTCCTTTTTATTATTTGTTTGTAAAACGTGATATAGAAGATACGTATTTCGTGAAATGAGACGCCATTTTGATAAGCTTGCATTACTTCGATATTTTGCGATATATCGTTCAAATTAATGGATGCGTTTCAAAGTAAAATTAAAACGGAGAGTATTAACATATTCAAGTTTTTTTTCATAAATTCCTAACGTCTTTTTTATCTGTTTAAAGTAATATCTAATCGAAATACAGAATAATAGTCGGATTTATATCTCAGTATTTCAAAGGGGACACGAAATTGAATTTCAATTTCACTCGTAATATCTTTCCGTCCAAAAATTGTTGATTCGAATTGAATATAAAAGAGACGTTCATTCTCATCGTGATATTTTGCGGGTTTTTAATATCTATGTGGACATTGCGCGCATAAATAATTTTTATCATTACCAATATTGGAAAACGTTCGATATCGTAAAATACGTACGAAGATTATAATTCATTCCCGCCAATATTCAAATTTTTCTTATACCGATATCTTTTTATTTTTTACCCACTTGTTACTTTTACATATATTTTATAAGATATATGTAAAAATTATTTTAATCTTTATTTCGTCACAGTTTCATAAATATACGGATAAAAATAGCAATAAACACGTATGCTTATGAAATATCAGATCGGGAAAAATTATTTAAATCATCAAAAATTAATAAGTAACATAAAGAAATTATATTAAATAATACTTAAATGATACATTCAACCTTGTTAAAATTCAAGACCAATGTTATCTCATAGAAATCGAATAAAGCATCAACCATCCATTTGCCAACAGATTCATTAATGTTACTATTCTCAATTTCAAAGTGTTTCAAACGGAATTGTAAATACTCTTAGCATAAGAGGATCGTGCGATTCGCGTTCACGAATTTTTCATTTCACCTGAAAATTCATAACACGAGTCGCGTTTCGTTAAGCATGTCGTACCCTCTCCCGACCGTGTCCTGTTCCAAAGAGTCGCCTCGCCGCAGAAATAATATTCGCTTTGGTGAGTTCAAAGCTTTGCCAAACCGCGGGTTAGTTGCGGAGGCTGGTGGCACATGGTGCTGAAAATAGGCGGACACCAGAGGCGGCGTTGCATCTTTCCACGAGCCCGTTTGGAACGACTGTTCCAGTATCTGGAATCGCAGTTAGAGAAAAAAGAGAAAACATCGAGGAAAGAGTGGGTGGGCGCTAATTGGTTAATGACCGTCATTACGGGTATAGAGGAGTGAAACGGAATTAAAAATACCGAGCTTCCGTACAACGAAAGAGAACCATTTTTCATTCTTTTATTAGACTTTAGTGGAAAAGGAATATGACACACAACGTTTTGATCTATACGTTAAGTTGTCTTGAATATTCTTTCTGTTTTTTGCAATATATTTTAATGACAATGATCTCAAAAATAGTTTTTCCATGTTCTTAGAAATTCTGATTTATTTTTAATATTAAAATCTTCAATTTTCTTCTAACTTTTCAATAGAATACATTTATTATTTAATATCTAATGAGTTTAGAATTAAAATTGATAGAATTATATTGTTAGAAGAAAATATAGGAATATTTTGATATGTACATATATCTTTAAAAATGATCAAAACTTAAATAAAGTATAGATTACTATTTTAACTCAAAAACCCAAAAGAAAAAAAAGATATTCCTTTTCATATTCCTATCCTTTCCTCTATTCTTTCTCCCTCGTACTTGCGTTAATTAAGAACATGCAAAATATTCCGACTAAAAGATCGTTCCATGGAACCGAATTTCACTTCGTCGCATAATTTTCATGTAAACTCACTTCACTCCGATAAAGTTTGAATTCCGCCAATCTCGTTTTGCCTCCCTTCATTTAGATTCCGCGTCGTTGTGCGACTACCTTCTGCTTGTTTGTCGAATTCCTTCTGCACCCTAATGCTCTCGTATATGGAAATCAATGGAATTTCTCCACTTTTTCTCTCCCTGTTTTTCCATTTGCTCCTCCAGCCGATCTCGTTCGATTTCTCGCTTTGTTACGCGGTCGTATTCTCGGTATTCATTTCCACGCGTGCACGCAGAATCGTCAGCCACTCGTCGACTGGACGATCACGTTAAGGTCGCGAAAATACTTTCCAACAACGTATCTTATCGCGTTTCACGACCTCGTCGCACGTGATCCGGTAATTAGAGCTAGGGTCTAACTGTTTCTCTTTCCATTCGAACGAGATCCTCTCTCTTTTCTTTTAAAATGAATAAGAACAAGGGTGCGAGTTCCCCTTTGCCGATTTCTTTCACGCGAAATTTCAAAGTGGCTTTTATTAAAATAGATTTCATCTAGAGTAACGACGTTACGATTTGAAGTCATTCCAGTTAGATTTCACGTATCGTTTAATTTCTACGCGATTTAATTCGCGTCACGGTGTATCGATTGAATTATTGCGAATCTGTGCGAGTTTAATTGCTGAATACTGAACGTTGACAGCGTTTAACGAATTTTCGACGAATGAAATCTTTTATAGAGTAGGATGTACTGTACTTTTTTTTTCAAATGTCTCTGGTATGCGATCAAAATTTTTATCGATAGAAAATATCGTTATAGTTTGAAAATTATATCGAAAAAGTAAAAAGTACGAGGTTGATATTTCAATGAAAATTCTGATGGTGAAGAACATAGTATCCTGATAAACGATTGTTTTCTCGTTCAAGAGTAATCGTATTATAAAGAGTTGCTTCCCATTTAATGCATTTCGTGAATACCAATGGATTATAGACGAACGGAGGAATCGAGGAAATTCATATAGGGACGAATTTTTCTAAGAAAGAAATATAGAGGACGAGCCATTTTGTCCCTGGTCCTTTTATCGAGTGATCTGCGTATACGTACAGCCCCCTGGCATTCGTAATAGCGAAAGTATGAGAAATTGAAAGATTCCAGATAGCGAGGGCCAGAGTTCTCCAGTGACGTGCGAGTTCTGAGAGTCACGTGAGGTCGAGTGAGTTACACCGTCGCCCTCGCTACACAAGAATACACTTACGCGGTGCGACATTCATTTTCTGCTATCGTGAGTTGTACCTAGACGGTGGGCGAGTCGCAAGATTGAAAAATTCCAGATAAAAATGTTACATTGCGTTTTCCACACTCGCCGAACGCTCTCGAGCGTATTACTTCACGTTTTTCTGCAGTTTTGCAGTCGAAGCGACTCGGTGTATTATAGTACAGGATCATTTACTTTCTAATAATCGAAGAATCAATTATTTTTTTTTTTAAATTAGAAATTAAAAATATAGATCATTTTAATATCATTTTAGTATGATAGATTGAAACATATCTGTAATATATTTTTTGTTATTATCTTTGATACAAATTTATTATAAGATTTCTTAAATAAATCATAAAGAGATATAATTTCGTTAGTTTTTGCTATTATTTCTATCCCAGCGATAAAGAAGAAAGAGAATGAAAGATACATTTTAACTCTACGATCGATGTAAAAGATTTTTGCGGCGTTAAGTTCATTACACGCGATCCTTTCGCAAAAGATAGCGTCCTTGTTAATCGGCGTTAATTATCCAGAAAAGAGCAAACTTGAAGCGCTTCTTATTCGCTTATGATCGTGGAATCAAACTATTCGTTTTAATTATTATTATATTACTTTCTTTTCGCGTACATCAAATTAAAACAACGAAGCGTTCTTCCCGGGAATTTAACATAGCATTATTCGAGCAATCTTTTCACGCGGGGAAACTTTGATATTTCCTTTACGAGATTATCTCTTCCCCCTCCCCTCCCCTCCCCCAGGATTCGGTTATACCGAACAATTTAAAAGTTGTGCTTTGAAGATTCGCAACTTTGATATCGCTCAAAGATAATTGGATCCACGGTTATTGCGTGAAACGCAGAGATTCCCAAAACAAACGAATTTCCAACGTGCTTCCATCTCGTCGAAATCTTTTTATTCCGAATCGAAGTTCGCCGCGCCTAATCTAATTTTTTCGATAATAATTTTCGCTCGCCAAATATTTGATCAGGATTGCGATTCCCTCCTCGAAAAGATATCGATCGATAGCGAAGCTTGAATTCATCCCCCCGTTAAATTTTACCCACCTTTAATTCCCTTCTTTACGCCTTCTTTACAATTTCCCTAAAAAAAAAAATAACTATCATCCGCGAGAACGATATCGCGTTGATCGCGCATTTAAGGGTTCATAAAGATACCTATGTCGCGTGAAAATTTGTCCAGACGCGCGGTTTGAGGGGCGTCAGATGGTTGGCAGTTGAAATTTGCATAAAGGGATTGCGAGAGGGTGGTTGGGGGGAGGGAGACTCGTTCTCGTTTTTCGTCGGTGGCGGGTTATCCATGCTCGTTTCGTTCGTGCGCCGCGAAAATGCAAACGAATACAGGGGACGTGCCATTCTCTCGCGTAATTGGTTTCACGCGGAACGAGACGATTTTCATTGCATCGTACGTTCCATCCCCTTGTATCTTGATCGTATCGCGGAAATGGCGCTCGTTTCGCATCCCTCCCCTTCTCTACAAATTTCACACGCGCATATTATGGAACGCGATCGCGTTAAAATCGCGCAAATCGTCGATTGAACCGCACCATCGTTCACTTCGAGAACGATATAGCATGATATTTAGCCACTTTGTCGTTCCTTGCACACCGCCTAGACGGTGGATTCGACGATGGCGTTTAGTTCGACCTGGCGGAAAGATTGCTCGCGGTTGCCTCCATTAACTCACGCACGCCTAGGTGGAGGAAGACGGCGGTGCATTTGCGCGGTCGGTCGAGCAGGATTCAGTGACAAGCGTGTGTGTATGTACACATATATATTTACATTTATACATACGTTTCAGTCGGCGGGAAGCACTTAAAATTTCCATTTACTCGTTGCACGCAGTTATTCGTATCGGCGTGTGAACTTTCGTTCTTTTCTTTTTCGAAAGGGGAAGGGAGAGGGGCGGATTGCGCGGGTGGACGAATGCCCTCGGATGGACGAACAAGGGAGGGGAAGAAAAAAATGGAAAGAAAGACGAAATGCTTAAATGTTTTGAAGCATAATGGCGTCACTTGACCGAAATATACATTCCCCCCGGGCCGGGGAATGGGAAGAAGCGTGGTCAAAGGTGATATCAACCGGGGAC
>NW_006263630.1:1003014-1006165 GCF_000469605.1 Apis dorsata | reverse complement strand
TTTGCGCGCACACATGGGAGAGGAAAAAAAAAAAAAAAGAAAAAAAGAAAAGTAGAAAGCGAGGGGATGAAAGCGTAATTTTTGAAGAAGCATCAAGTATTCCCTGTACGAGGTGTACGTCTTTGTGGATGGATGTGCGTCTCGTCGTTACGTATGCAGAAATGTCTCCAGAGATTGTTGAGGGGGAGGGAGATCACTTGGCATGGTGTACAATCGAATAAAAGTTGGTCGTTTAGGGAGGAGGAGGAGGGGGAGTGTATTTCTTCGTTTCTGCCTCGTTCTTATGGACGTTCTTATGGACGTTCGAGAGAGAAGTTGGTTGGGGAAAGTTGGTAATCACGCGGGGTTGGTTACCGCGCGAGGGGGAAATCAAAGAATCGAGTGGCCGATAGTCGTTTCGGGATCGATGGAAACCGGTTCGACTCGCGTTAACTCCATGGTTGGTTGGACAGTTGGTTCGGGATCGATCCTCGTTACAAGGGGAATCGCTGATAACCTGGTACGAAGTTTATCCACTTTTGTTCGATAATACATCAACTCTCTTTTATATTCCACGTCGCGAATAAGACGATTCTCTTTTACCAATAACGTCTCGCTTCTCTTTCGAGACAGCCATTTCCCAGTGATTTATAAGTCCTCGAATCGTCTTTGATAAGAAACGAAGCACGATCCCTGGCAAGAAATATTCGATCGTCCTTTAAAGCGCAATATCTTCTTAAAATCTTCTTCTTAAAAATTGAATCAAACAACTCGAGTTTCTTTTTTTTTTTTTTTTCATGAAATTAAGGAGAGATTATTACGAAAGTGCATCGCGATCGATCGAATTCAAAATGATGTTTACAACTTTTTCGTTTAAACTCGCGACGAAAAATTAAATGTCTTGTCTTGAGTAAAAATTTCATCGAACAAGAAGAAAGATATTAAAGGATGATACCCCTTCCGCCAAGGGGTGCGTTTTAAGGATTCAACGTTCGTATCCGATTGCATTTATGAAAGAAGTTTGCGAACGCAAGTGTACACACACGTTTTCCTCTTTACACGCGTTTCTCGCCAATATCGTGGAAGATTCCAGCAGACGTTTATCGAAAATTCGTATGGGTGGAACGACGACGTCGTGTAACCGTCGTGCTCGTGTGTTTAACTTCCAAGGAAGGACGCGCATATTTTGACCGTCCCCTTTAGGTATTTCGGTAATAGCACTGGCAGCTATGTGGAGTGCATCCTGAAAGCTGGGAAAACTGTAGCCAGCCGGAAATACCTTTGACTCAGGGCTGCGAGCTAGAAATGGTCTGTAAAGGATTATTTATGTATTTCGAATTGCATATGCAATGTTTTCTAGTATATATTCCGATGATTAATATCCGATGTCTCACTTTTTCGTTCATTAATATCGATTACGCGATTCGATTTCCGTTTTAAATAATATTTATCAGTTCGCTGAAAAGGGAGGAAATTGTATTTCTTTTCAACTTCGAAATCGCTGTAAAATTAAAATTATCAACACCGTTTCTGAAAAAATAGATTGTTGAAAACGAGTTATCGGCGATAATTAGAGATAGTAGTTCTCGACAGATCTTTAAATAGCTCGTGAAACGATCGTCACTACACTCGCGAAACTTTTAGACGTCTCATATTCGTTCGGTCAAGCTAGATAATTTCGTTTTTTGTTGGAAACGTGATGCGCATGTTTGAAAATCGAAGAGGAACTCCCCCATTACCGCATCGATGCGACCTGCGTATCAGGAACGCAATTACACCGCGTGCAGAATGCAATTATTGGAATTCAATTAATGAGAGCTGTCGGATTCCGGGCCAGATTCGCCCTCCCGGAACAAGAAACTGACGATAATTATACGTGGACCGAGGAGGGAAAAGAAAAGAAAAGAAAAGAAAAGAAAGAAAAAGAAAGAAGAAAAAAAAGAAAGATCTTCCCATAGTTTAGAATGATCCGTGATGCGTTTCCTGTTAGGGGCGGCTCCTTGGAGATCGAAAGGATAACTTTTCCGTGAAAGTTCGACGCTTGTGTGTTAACGGCTCGGCACGTCGCACCTGTTTCAGAAATTGATGCTTCCACGAGACTCCCGCGGGAGAAGACGTGTGGAGTTCTCCTAAATAAGGGATCGAGCTCAGCCACGGCAACTTGGAAATTGCGGCCGTGACGTGGTTGCGGTGATCCCTCACGTGCGATCGCGATCACCCCTTGAATAAACAGCCTTCCTCCCCTTTGTCTTTCTCCCCCCGTTTTTGCGTTTATCCCATTCAAAGACCACTATCGAGTCGCCGAGATGAGAATTCTCAGGAGAATTCTGATATCTAATACCTGTTGAAGTTTTACCTTTCCACGTGATCGGCCCTCTTCCTAATTCCTAACTCGTCCCCTAGGCGACGAAATAATAATTAATTAGAATAGGGCGAGGTAGCAATATAAGATTTTAAAAGTCATTTGAGAGAAATTCGATAAAAATTGTATGCTTGTTCTCTCAAAGATAATAAAATTTATAAAACAAGAAAGTTTAATATACTTAAGCGTGTACGTTGCACGCAATGTAGAAGATAGTAAGTTGATAATCGTAACATTAGCAAGCATTTTCAGAAAATTACGCAGCATAATTGGTTTATCTCTTCCACGAGGTTGTCTTCTAGCAATTTCTTTCCTTTTTTTCATTCATAAATGGTCCTTTCTCGCTTTATTGCATACAAAACGAATAAAAGGAAGAAAAAAAAAAATAGAAAAAGGGTGGGAAATTTTATAATAACTGGACGTATAAAAATTCTCGCCATACCAATTACCCGCGTGACCGGGTCATATTTGAGAACCACGTTGCGAGGGCGGTCGAAAATATCGTACAAAGGATTCAACGCGATTTAGACGGTTTTACAGCTTCCAACCGTGGTAACCGTGCAAAGTGCGATCCTCGACAAAGGCCTTGAACAAGGGCAGAATGTAATTACCGCTTGAAGTGTGCCCGTTTCTTTTTTTTTCCTCCTCCCCCTCCTCCTCTTCCTCTTCCTCCCTCCCACATTTTAGTTAGGACGATACAATGCATGGAGGAGAAATTAGCCACGCGGTCTCTGGCCGGGCCCGAAGCTTTATCGCGCTTTAACGTCACCGCGTTGGGCCAATATTAAGCGCGATATAAACGGCGAGTCG
>NW_006263630.1:989521-1002855 GCF_000469605.1 Apis dorsata | reverse complement strand
AAAAAAAAAAAAAAAAAAAAAAAGAAAAAAGAAAAAAAGGAAGAAGGAAAAAAAAGGAAGAAAAAAAAACGCGTAGCGTGCGAGACTCTACCGAGAGAGTTTTTCGGCCCACAAGTACCATGTCGCTGCGTTTTATTTTACACGGTCGGACATGCCGTATCAGGTTTGGGAAAGTGGAGCAGGTTAGCCGCGTTTTGCGGCTCATAGGCCAGATATTTTCGTGTTTCTTTCCAACGCTATGTGTCGGCGTTGTATTTTCTTCGTTCAACCCGCAGCTATCCCTTTTGTCCTTTCTCTCTTTCCCTCTCTCTCTCTCTCCCCTTCCTTTTAATCTTTTAATCTTTTTTTTTTCGTCCACCTAACCCGGAGACAGGAAGGGAGGGGGAGGGGGAGGAATATTTTACGCGATATTACGCGGGACAGGGGCCATCACCGTCGCTATAAACGATAACGTGAAAACGTTTTACCGAGATTTCTCCTCTCTTTCGCGGTTGACTGCGCAGGGAAAATATAGAGAGCCGCGATTCGTGCCGCATTATCTGGGAGTGCGGGAGTTTCGTACGATATTGATACGTACGGCGAGGCGAGGCGAGGCGGGGCGGGGCGAGGCTCGTAGGAAATTTCCTCAACGGAGGAATGGATTTTCGCGTGGTGTGTGTGTGTGTGTATACTTAAGCGAGTATATACGATATTTCGATCGGTCACGATGCCACGCGATCTCTTTCGGGGAGCATCGTCGACGTCGCGATCTCGAGGGGGCGGTGGCACGCATTTCCATCAAAGTGTGCAAATGATAATATCAGCGCGTCGAATCACGATAAAGATAAAGTCTATCTTTTGGTGGATGGACGAGCTTCGATTCAATTCAATTAGGATTCGTGCGTGTAGATTTCATTTTCTTTTTTTTTTTTTTTATAATATTTTCAGGAAGATGGAAGTTTCTTCTCTAATTTCTTGCGCTCGGACAAACGGAAAATTTCTCTTTAAGAATAATTTAGCAAATCGTTTGTGAAAATTCCACGTTTTAAATTCTCTCTCTCTCTATCTTTTTCTCTGTTGAGAAGAGACAATTCAAACGATTTTTATTTAAAACTAAGTTACTATTATATCGTAACGTGGCGTAATAGCATTTGAATGAAACAAAGGAACAATGGATCCAAGTAAAAATTATTACAAGTTGTCATTCAATTTGACGAAGGTATTACAATTGCGTTTAATTTTTAAACGGTTTATAACAATCCGTAACGATCTTTATTAATTGATTCGAGGTCTTGTATTTATATATCGAAAGCGAAGTCACGGTTCCAAATTTATTTCGAAATCTACTCGCGTTTCATCATCATCGTGGTCAACTGAAAAGCGGAAATGGCTTGTTGAAGGTGAATTTTCGTGTGTACCGTTTTCGAGAAAATCACGAAATTTGAGAGAGAGATAGAGAGAGAGAGAGTTTTCACGGAAAACGGCCACGTACTCGTCGTTAAATTAAGCCGAACGGTCCAGTTCTGCAAACAAATCGAGCTGTCCTGAAAGGGGGTCGATTGTCTCTTTGTTGCGCCCGGATTTCAGAGTTTCTCAATAATGGAGAAATCGAGGCTCGCGGTTTGTCGCATCTGCCATTGCGCTTTCATCATCTCTGTTTTTTTGCGCCAAATGTATCGACTCATATTATGTTAATCGACCATCTAGTTCAAACTTAAGTATAAAATCCTTGTGCTAATTGGAAATTGTTCACGAAAGAACGAATAAATCATCGAAGGAGAAGCGTTGATCCTATATTTCTTTATTTGTCTTTACAATACCATTTAACGAGAGAGAAACGAGAAATACGATCTATATGCCTCTTTTATTTCGAGAAAAATATCAAGTTGTCGCCGTATGTTTTCTCGATTATGGACTGGCAAGCATCGCAATAAGCAATTTTTCACGATAAAGTTGGAAAAAAAAAATTTCTATATTTCTTCGCGAGAGTTATGGTTTGAACAATGGCGGCCAGGTGACCTATGCCTTGGGTCAACGAAGTGAATTTACGCCGATGAGAAAATTCCACGATGTATCGAATTCGCCTTGTGCGAAGTAAAATGAAATTTTCGAAAAAAAATAAAATAGAATTACGCTCGAATCGATTTAATGTACACGACTTCAAAAATTCCTTTCTCAACTTTCTTATACTATCGAATCGAGTGTAATACGGAAAATTGTCGATTGTACTTGTTCGCTGTAGCCGATCGATAACAATTTATAGATGGATACATGGATACATCGAGAAATATCGAATCGATAAAGATTAATGGGATGTCGATTGGAATATTTCATATAATGTGGACAAATAATATTGAGCATTGGAAACGATTTAGATATATGAAATAGATTCGTCGTTTTTGCATATTCGTTTCATTATTTCTTTCAAATTAGAGGTTAGGTTTAGTCTTTTTTTCTTTTGTTTTTTCAATGATGTAACGTAGATAGAGAGTTAAATAAATTAACCTTCGATTTTTTTCGTTAATTTTAACAATTCCCCGATCTTTTGTAACCATTGTCTTTTGCTCGATTTTTTTTTAATTGCACGCGTACAATAATCCATTGATAAATTACAAAGGATTATCCTGTGCGAAAAAGAAATCTGAAGGTCGAGGAAAAAAGAATCGCGTTTGTTTCAGGAACGATATCGGAATTTTAGAAGGATTTATCCTCGTCTCGAATTATATTTATCGAGTTTTTCATCATATTTGCGTTTCAATAATGTTTTCTTCAATATTTAAAAAAAGAATTAACAAACGAAAATCGCGTCAACTCGTTTTAATTCACTCCATGCAATCGATTGAGTTTCCGAGTATCATATCAATCTGATCTTCCTACGTAATATATTCGCGACTTTACCAATTGCAATTATATATATTATCTTGCAACGAAATCTCATTTTAATTATTCAATGATTATTTCATTGATTGTTCGACGAGATATCGGTTAATAGTTAGCCAAGCCAAACTATCCAATACGGGGAATACCAATTTCAGAGAATAATCGAACTGTATTGCATTAACGAAGTTTTCCGCCTACTCGAAAATTCGCCTATTGCAAAACTCCGATGCAAAGTGCTTGTTTCGTTCGTTTGCCAATTTCCTATAATAAATCTCGAACGCTTAGATATATCCAGGTCAGTTTCTGTTGCGAATACGCAACGATTTCATACGGGTGATGAAAGAAGAGAATCCATTTGTATAAACGAAATTTTATTAATTTTTGTGTCGGAGCGTTCTTATATCGAAAGCTTTTACGATATAGTATAATTATAAAATATATAAATACGTAATTAATATAAAATAAATAAACGTTTAATTCATTAAACGTTAATTGTTCGCAGAATTGTTCCCAAATTTTAATTATCGTGCATTTCATAGAAAATCTAAATTAACTAAAAAGGAAGAATTGTAGTTGATGGACAATGAATAAATTTTTATTACATACGACATCTGCTTCGAAAAGTTTAGGCGAATAATTTTAATACTTTTGTCTTTCAAAGTACTTCCGTCTGTTTTTTATCAGGAAGAAATAGAAAGATAGATAGATGGATGGGCCCAGAGAACAAAATTCTTTCGGTATCAATCTCCGTTTCGATAAAATCTCCGATCGATCGATCGTGTTTTCTGACACGCACCAGGTAATCTCTTCTATTCCTCCCGCTCTTTAATATCGTATTTTATGGTTCTCCTAGTAATAGAAATGTCAGTGATTAAATTTATTTCGCTCGAATGATCCGCAATTTATTACCGCTACTCTTAAATTTTCCTGCATAGTGTTACCTGTCGATATTCCCTTTCCGTGCTGTCGTTCAACGTATATATATACACGTAAAATTCACGAGTTTCGTTTCTTCCAAAGAGGACGAAAGAAAGGTTTCGATCCCGTTTTCGAATTACTTCTTAATTCACGAAACATTTTTGATCAAGAAAAATTATAGAAGCTCGATCGATATATTTTCATAATTTCGCATGAATCGTAACAGATTCTCTAATCTTGAATAATCTTCCCATACATTATTGCAATTTTCCTTCTCGATTTTCTTTCTTCGAGTAACGAGATTATAATCGTTTCATTTGTGTTTTCGTTAGCATTAATACCCGAGGGTGGTGGAATTTAATCCGCTTTTCGGTTTCTTTTCATTTCTTTTTCTTTCTTTCTTTCTTTCTTTTTCTTCCTTTTTTCATCGCGCACGAACGCGGCTTATTTCCGCACCGATAGCTTCGTAATCCTCTAATTTCGTTCGCGGGGAGAAATCCGCGCGCGTTTTCAAAAAGAAGAAGAAGAAGAAGAAGAGGAAGAAGAAGAAGAAAAAAAGACCGTCGTAAGGGGGATATCGGGGAGAGGAGAAAGGGAGACAGCTGTTCCCCCCGGTAACGCTGTCAATAAAATCTTAATTGTCACGCGGAGCTCGGTCGATCGACCTTGTTAAACATCGATTGGCATATCGGAAAGTTCTGCCAATGACGGTGTGCACCTAGAAAAATGGCGATTTGAACGAGCAGCCCCGACCAATCCTCTTCCCCTCTTCTTCCGACCTTTATTATTTCTCCTCGCTCGTTCTCCTGCTCGTTCCCTTTCTTCCCGCTCCCCCGTAAAGAGCGCTCGTGCACGCGTTGTGCATTCGTTTCCAACCTCGTCCTTCTCCTCTCTCCCGTTGTTCCTACACTTTTATTTTATGAATAGAAACAAAAAAGGAAAAACATGATCGTGTCCACTCGTCGTCGTTCGAATTAAAATCGCGTTTCGAACGATTAAACGCGCGTTAATTCGGTGTCGATCGGTGGTCGGGTTACGGAATGGAAAGGGTGTTTCGGTATATTTAAACGGGTGGACGCTTATCGGCGAAACGTTCAATTAAAACGTCGATGCTCGGGATTAGAGTCGCGCGAACGACAGCTTAATCGAAAGATTACCCATCCCGGGGAGAACCTGTCCGTCTATCGCCGATAAAACGAATGCAAATTTACCGCGAAACTTGCCCCGTAATCAAGGTAATTATCGTCTCGCGATCGGTTGGCCGGGGGTCATCGTGCTTTATTTTCTCTCTTATCTCGAACGGCGAGGAGAGAAACTTCTTCTTCGTTCCATCAAAGGAACCGAAACACGAACCGCGCCTCGAATTCCGTTTTTCTCTCTCGTTAACGCGAGGATCCACACAATTATTGTTATCGTTACAATTTACAATCGGGGAAGAACTATCTTCTCTCTCTCTCTCGAAGATCGTTTCACGGCCGAGACCACGATCACAATTTCTTCTTCCCTCGTTCAGGATTACCTGAGAATGTTTACGCCGCGGTTCGATAAGCGCCCCGATATCGCATTACGGGCTTGGTAATTATAATTAAACTCTTACTATTAATTGGACGACGCTATCCACGACGCTGTAACCGCGTACCGGTGCGCTAACGAACCCGAATAGACCGTTCAATTAAATGCTACTTAGCACCGCCGATTCCACCCCCTCTCCCACGTTTTGCCGCGTCGAATGGGCGGTGGTGGTTCGGCCACCCTTCCGCCGTCACGCTAATCACCGTCACCAATACTTCGAAACTCTCACACCGACGAACTGTACATCTCCAGGAGGAGGAGGAGGAGATGAAATGGTTGGGTAGGCTTCTATAACCTTGGACAGAACGACGAACTTGCTTTCCACGGTGATGTAACTGGGTCGGCTGGCAGCTGGTCGCCGTTATTGGCCCTCGCTTAATATTCGGATAATTTGTCGATGATTTCTCTCTCTCTCTCGATCCTCTCTCCTCGACCGAAATAATACTCTCGAATTTGCAAGGGAAATTTTACTCCCTTTGGATATTAGTTTGGAATAGATATCTCGTTTGTTAAAACGTTTGACGAGGGATAGTGGATAATTGGGAGACGAGTATTTACGAGTATTGTCAAGAAGTTGGGAAACGAAACTCCGTTGCAAACGGAATTGTAAAATTAAAATTTTTGGATTCTTTTTTTAACGTTATATCTAATATATATTGCGAGAATTGTTGAATACAGATAATTTGAAAACATCTGATCGATCATAAATTGCAAATTGATTAGAATTGGAAAATTTATTTTACACGATTCAACACCGTTTGCTCAACTATATCCAGAGGTTTCTAATATAGTGCTTCGCTCCTCCTCCTTTGAACTCTTAACATCTATTTCTACTACGCTATCTCGCGAATATATTTATCATTTCGTCGGTGCAGTACGCGCGACTATTTTCCTTCGCTTCGAAAATCGGTAATTTATCGCGGATCGCATTTCGAATTTTAAACTTTCCATCTTCTCCATTCATTCGAATCGAAATTCAATTTTGCGATCGAGAGTGAAACATTGGACTTCAATTCGATTCATTTAACGGGAGGGGTAACGACGATAATGATGTCGAGCGCGGAATCAAATATTCTTAACGTTTCGCTAATAAAATTTAATAACAACGGAATATCGATAAATTAATGTCAATAAAAGTTCAATAACGAAATACCCGGCATTACTTCCGATATCCACTGTACAGACTCGTTTAAAATCATTCGGCTCGTACACGCACTTATAACGAATTTCGAAACGCGAGAAAAATTCTGTGAGAAAGTGAATTTGTATTCAACTATCGGCAACTCGAGATCTCTCCTCCGTCATCTCCATTTTATACAACACCGTCTTCCGTTGCGATCCGGCTTTAAGCGTTCGTGAGATTTCGATCGAACTCGAAAGCGACGAAATTTATGTAAAAATTCTTTGTGTGTGCGCGCGCGTGAAACGGGCGTTGTAAAAATAAAACTCAACGGTTTTGGGTAGGGACAAATTGCATAGTGAAATACCGTCGAGGTTCGATAACCGTGATCGTATTGTTTCTTTTAATTTTTATTTTTCAATCGAGTTACGCTTGGAAAAAATACATGGAAGGAAGGTAAAAAAGGGAGAGAGAGAGAGAAAGAAAAAAATGAAATAAAAAGAATTGTTAAGGCAAATATTCGATTCGAAGGACCGTGCTATTGTGAAAATTCGTTTGTCACGTGTCACTAGTTTGATATTGTAATAGAAAAATTACAGAGAAGTTAAATCCATCGATTTTTATCAAAATATTAGATTTTCAAGTTATTTAATTCATTTAAAAAAGACAAATTTCACTTTTTGAAATATTCACATTTTCCGATTTCATTTAATTCAAATAATTTTCGAACACGTATACTTTTTATACTTTTAACAAATTTATTTTTATACTTGAGATACATTTTTTTTTTATGAAGCGATGTTACAATTTGAATAACGATTAAATAAAAATCAAAAAACCAAATTGCTTGGTCCAAAGAACGAATTATATTTTTTATCCTATACTCAAATGACCATAACTCATAATCAAGAAACCGAATTATCTTTGCCAAATTTCTAAAAAGAAACCCAACGATCGATCACCTAATACTCTTCCTCGCGTGCGAGACATCGGTCACGAAACGCGTGTTGATGACGAAACGCTTTCAAACGGGCGATACTTCATTCGAGGGTGGACCCCATGTTCCCAGGTGCGAAATCGTCACGTCGTTGCGACAGCTGCGACTATTCGACAGGTTGCGATCGCGCGTTGTTTAACGATAATTGTAACTGCACCACTTAGTGGATACGCACGATTGTGTGTGTGCGTGCACGTGTCGCAATCCGAAAATCCGAAGGAATTCGATGCCTCTGGCTTTCTTGTAATCATTTCGAAGAGAGACATCGTTCCACTTTCGCCTCTAATTGTTATCGTTTCGCGGTGCAAGAATTTATCTCACTCCTCGAGAAGTTTAGACAAGTGACTCAAAGACTTTGTGTAGAAGTAAAAATGGAACGTTCGATATTAATATCGCTATCATCGTGACAATGTGTCACCTCTTTATAGTTGGAAATATGCCGTGTATATCGCTCAACTTAACGCCATTTCACGCGAAACGTTTCGTCGACTGGCGTGAATCGCGTGGATACGTCGCGGTGGGAACGAGCTTGATGAATTGAATTGGGAGGCGCTAATATCGCGGCGAGAGTGTTTTCAATATTCCACGAGATTCTACGGGACATTGAACTGCGGGTAATGTGTTCGATGCCACGATAAAATTAGATGTACGACTGAGACAGTGATGGAATTAAGTTGGATATATTGGATAGATTATAAATGTAAATTAAATTTGATGCAAAGTAAAGTATTGATTTCGTAGGATTGATAAGATGTAGTAAATTATCCGCCTTTTCATCGAGAGATTCGAACAAATATTACCGTATTTAGTGTCCATTCGTAGTAAACTTTCACAGATCTTTCGGAAATTAAAGCCAAGCAATTACGTGTATATAAAGTGACTCGAAACCAAGCTCTTGGATTAATTGACAGACTTCGAATATTATTATTCGTAAAAGTGGATATTTTTGTCAATATTTTTTCTTTTTTAAAAGATCTTAACGATTACGAAGAATTCAAATCTATCGATGTTCAAACGTGTATCGCGATATACTCGATCCCATCACTACCGACGAGCATATTGCCATCGTTTATCTTCACGCGGCGGAGCTTGATTTTTATTAAATATCTTATACGTAGCGACGGTTTGAGAGGTAAAATGAAAGATTCGGCCATTCTTCTCCTCCCGTGCTCGGGTTTATATCCCTTATTGCGTATATATGGACCACTACGGGAAATATTGATTCACTCCGTTGAACGATAATTTCTCGTTACCATTTTATGAAGCTGCTGAATTATTACGTTTATGGAGGGCAGTATATATCCGCGTGTGAAATATTATCCTAATGATTGGTAGATTTCAGTGAATACGCTATTTTCAACAACCGTGCTATTCGAATCGGTTGGAATAGTCAATTAATTTCATAACTCGTAACTCGTATTTATCCACGTCGCGTAGGGTGCATTATGAATGCAACGCGAGCTATGGAACGAAAATTCAGCGTTACCGGTTCATTTATTTGACGAAAGAATTTCGAGGATACGCGCGATATTGTGCTCTATCGATCTCGTCGTTAATAACACTCGATCAAGGTTTGTACGTTTGTACGATCAGATAAACATATATGTGTACACACATATACGTATATATATTAACAGTCAATCAACGTCGCCACTTTTCTTTTCCTCGAGATCCTGTTAACGAGAGTCATAGCTGTGAAACATTCGAAGTGAAACACCGTTAATGCTCGATGGAAAATTTCGAACCGGTAATTCTTCCCGTTGAAAGCAACGAATGATTGATCGTCCGCTTCGCCGCTCTTTACGCCGACTTGATTTAGATTAATGAAACACCGAGCTCAGCCTTTTATCTCGCGTATACGCCCGCTTAACACCCATGTAATTGTAATATCGCTGTAAATCATATCAACACCACGCATGCGGTTATTCCTTAATGATATTTCAGCTTCAAATACACTCTGGAATTTAATACGTAACGGGGAATTTTGGTGGGATTTTACGCGAGATGATAACGATGTTCACCGCTCGAGCCTTCCGATCGCACGAAGAAGGATCGAGTTTATTGGAAGAAACGTAAACTAATTATTCTCTTTCTAAAAAAATCTTCTCTAAAATTCATCTTGGTAGACACTCGAATCATTCTTAATTCCTTAATCCCATTAATCGGACATGAATCGAAAAATAAACTAGAAAAAGAATCATAATCGAAAAGTAATCAATACATTTCCCCTTCTTCCGAATTTTAATCCCAACTGCATATAACCAGGTATATATATTGCACATTATACCTTACCCGATCGACAATTCGGTGTATCGTTCCACAAGGGAGGGAATTATTTACACGCTTCCTCCTCACGAGTCGTTCCGTGAAATTGGCCATAGCCGGATGAACGGTAACGATTTCGATCGAACGTTTAACCTCCCCTCCCCTTTTTAAGAAAATAAAACATCCCCGCGAATTTTTCGAACGTACGTATTGTCACGTATTCCCAGCCCGGCTAAATAGCTCGAGCCATCGTTCGTATAAATAAAAAGCGGGCGATGGCAATTCTCTGGCGCGTTACCATCGCGCGTGAAATTTCGAAGCGAGGGGGAGGATGGTGGCCGCGTTTTTAATCATCCGCGGCTCGCTCTCGGGGATTATTTTCGCCATATTCGGACCGCCTACGATATCGGCGGATACGGATAGATGGCGCACGAATCGTAGGGGCCGCATTGGGTATTGCCATTCGTTCTTTCGAATTGCACAAATCGCTCGGTGGAAAGAGTATTATGACTCGCCGCTGCGTATCCGTGCCGCTCGTTTGCTTGTCGACAAATGTTCCCCCGTTTTCCTCGATCTGTGCCCCATCGTCCAATCCATCGATTTCGCGTTGAACGTGTCATTCGGATATATCCAACGTGTGTGTATCCCTCTCCCCGATTCAAGGATTAACTTTGATGTTGCGTTCTATTCTGTCCATAGATATGCATATATATTCTTTTCCAAATTTTGCGTGAATACGTGTTTCTTTAAATTTTGTTCGAGTTTTATATATATATAACAAAGAAAAGTAATAATAAGATAAATTCAATTATTCGAGAGAAATCGTATGAACGACAGGTTGCTCTCGCTCGTGCTCGATTTACTCGGTAAATGTAATTCTATTACAATCACGATGGATAATTTTATAAAATTGTACCTTGTAAAAAGTATATAAAAAAATTTTCGATCGTGCATCGCCGGCTCGAGGGAGGCGTACACCGTTCTCGCGTCCCACGTGGAGAATTTTGAAAAATTCACTCAACCGATCGGCAAGCATCCGAGATACGAAGATCGTCGATGCGGGGATAAAACGGGTCGCGAATTATTCTCAATAGCACAGTTTCTACGCTCGTACGTGGATGATCGTTCGTGATACGACTCGTTGAACCGTGATCTCTCTCTCTCTCTCTCTCTCTCGCTCTCTCGTTGTAGGGCGTTGTATACGGGCGGCGTGTAAGGCAGCGTGCCACCGTCGATTAATCCTGAAAAGCTGGAAAGCGTCGTCGAAGCATTGTGCGATCGCAGACTGTAGCTTCCGAGCAATGTGTGCGTCGAACAATGTCGGCGCCGATGTAATTGTCACCTGTGTGAATATCGGCCCTCACAGTCTGACGATCGCATTATGCACGAATTTTCGGGGCGAGTCTCGTGCTCGCCTCGTTATCGGCTCGCTTCCAATCGCTCCTCCTTTGTTTAAAAAAGGATCGACGGTTGTGTCATTTCGCTCGTGATTTCCGATTGCAAAGTTGATAGTTAGATTAGATCCTCGCACAATTATATTTGTGGAAAAGGAAAAGGAATTTTTAGAAGAATATTATTAATCGATGTTTCTTGTTGATTTTTTAAATCGTCCTATATGTAATCTTATAACGAGTGATTTATGCTAGATTTCGTCATCTTCGATTAACAACAAATTCCTTAGGTTCTTTCTCTGTTACCTATGCGAGACACTCGTCACGCGTGTCTCTCCATTTCGCCCTAAAAAAGATCGTCGAGCGGTAAAAATTTCGTATTTCGTAAAATTTGTGATTTTCGATCGAACGAAGCGCGTTGATATCGATCGAGTTAACAAATTATAACGAAAGAGTGAAATTCTCGCCGCTCTATCTCCGTTCGGGATTCGTATCCCCGTGTAAAATGAGCGGGCCGAGCGGTCGTGAAATTTGAGATCCGCGCGGAAATCATATTTCGCTGATATTACTTTCCGACATGACGACGAGGCGCCGCGGTAAACAACAAGACGAATGAGCGTTCGGAATCTTGACAAATGCGAGGGGAGTACTACGGTATTCCAGCGTTCGTACACGAGAGGCGGAAGACGTTCGTCGGACTCAAGTGAAATACAACGGTACAACGGTCCGACAATATTTAATTGCTCCTTCTGCTGGAATAACTTGCCGCTTGGATAATAACGTTGAAGGATATATAGGGTTCTCGGTGGATGTAAAACGATATCGGAAAAACAAATTATTAAATCGAAAGAAATGGAAGGAAAAAAAAAAAAAGAATTCGATAAAATTAGTAGGAAGAAGCGTTCGAAATTGAAATTCCATCTATTTAAGATTCAAATATTTCATCGTCGCAGGGAAAGAAAGATAAGAAAATTCGAAGAGATCGAAGAGACTCGGTTCCACGTCAACGAAAAACGGAATAAATCTTCTATTTTTCCGGAAAACTGTTCTCGATTTCGACGAGAATTACCAACTTATTATATATATATATATCAGTTAGCATTTTATATACATACGATCACGAGTGAAACTTGTCGAGATCTCCAAGTTGACAAACCTTGAATTCCATTACCCTTAAACGCAACCACTTTTCGACTCCCTTGCGGTGATATTAAAAAAGTTTCGAGAGACAACGTTCGTATCGGCCTGTATCAGATTTTCGCTTTTTTTAATTCGAGGCGGGCAAACAAAGGGCGGGCAAAGGGCGCGAGACGTTTCGGAACGCGAATTATCGGTAGGCGGACGCGTCTAGCCACACCTGTTCGACGATTATCGATTTTCGCGAACGTTTCGATGCGGAATCCAAACGTCGTCGGTAGACCTCGCAGGCAACCGCCACCCGTCGACCTCACGTATTATCGATTATGTGTCCCCGGCTATGAATAATCGCGTCCAAGTCCTGTATTACGACCCAGACTTTCAGACTGGGTTAACCGCGAACTTGGTCTCGATCGATCGTCTCGAATTCCTCGATCTTTCCTTTCGCTCGAAAGGAGGATAGGCGCGAAGAAGGGCCGAAAGTATCTTTTGATAACGATGAATTTATGAATTAGATCTAAATAAAATATCTAAACAACATGGTATTCGTGAAACGAAACGAATTTTTGCTCTCAAAATTTAATCGATATAATAAAGTAATGAAACGGGCAATGAAACACGATATTTGACAAGATGAAAAATGAAAATGTTTTGGACGCTAAAATATATATATATATAAGTCTATCGACGGGAAATTAGGAAATATTGAATATTACGGATGAAATTGAATCTCTTTCGGTTCAACCGTGTCCCGTTACTCTTTTTGATCGCATTTCGAGGGCGGGTATTTGCCAGCTTTTGTAGAATTTATACGGACGGGTATTAAAGGTGGATAAATTTTAATAGGTATCGATTGACCCGCTAATTCGAATTAACACTGTGAAATTTTGAGCCCGTCCACCTCCGATTATTATTACGTTGGATCGATCGAACCACGCGCGGGGAAAATTCGATCCTGTATCAATTACCAATGGAATTATCTATTTTAACGTTATTACTATCTTACGTTTCAATAACGGCCGGCACAATTACGTCGATCACGCGATCCGCGCGTGCCGTGATTGAAAAACAACCA
>NW_006263630.1:987608-989333 GCF_000469605.1 Apis dorsata | reverse complement strand
CCTCTCCCCCCCTCCCCCGACCCATTGTTCAACGTTAAATACGATACATTGTAGCGCGACGTGCGCGAACTCGTTAAACAATAATCCCTGTGTTGCGCTTCGATCGCGTTCCAAAGTTATCACGGGACGAATATACCCGAGATGAATCGCCATTCGCTCGTTCCTCCATCCTCGATGCCTCGCAATATATTCGAGAAGGAGAAGGAAAACGTTTTTAAGCGCTTTGATCGAGAACTCTCGACGGAGGAGAGTTTTCTTTTTAATAATTTTAGACCGATGAAAAATATTATCAACGAGAGGGGAGACGAGATTTAAAATCGGGGGTGCGCTATAAACTATAATGGCGAAATTCGTATCGAATCGATATACACGAAAATACTTTTACATTTTTGAGAAGAAAATTCGCAATGACGGGAATTTGTACGCACGTTGCTCGTGTACGGTGCAGCGGGATCAGGGAAATCTTCATGACGTTCACGCGTGTGGAAAACCGTGTGAAAAAAAAAGAAAGGATTGCGAAGAGAGGAGGAAAATACGGAGGAATTTAAATGGTGGAATATCGAAGGGGGAGAGCAACGACACGAGGGATTGCATTCGAGAAAAATTGATACGTGTAGTAGGCACGAGAATTGCAGGGGGAACGCCTCCAGGAGAATCAATTCTCCGCTACAAATCCATTACTAATTCAATCCGGTCAATTTTAGACTTTGATTCGGTTTCGAAGGCGAAGCAACAGTTCCTTCCTTTCTCCCTCGGCGTAATACCTCGTAATAATTTATTTCCATCCGTCAGAGAGAAAGGGGAGAGGGAGAGAGGAGAAAAATATGGCGCGATACCCACGGTGATCGATCGACGTCCTTCAATGAAATTGCTCGCACGCTTCCATCGCTCGCGCCAAGTTTTTCATTCGGCCGGCTCAGAAACAGACGTCGAAATGTAAACGGCGGGGAATTCGAGAGTTTCGCTCGGCTCGCGAGCGATTTTTCAATCCCAGAAGAAGCGCGACGGAACGATGAATTCGTCAAGATCGGAGCGGACGAGCTCCTTCTCCTTGTTCCTCTCCAACCCTCGTAATTCCTGTTCCACGGTGGATAGAGATTGCACCCTTGCTAGAGAAGAAAAAAGGAAAGGAAAGAAAGCGAAAAGAAAAGAGAGAGGAAGAGGCGGGGATCGCGCGGAATCTCGACGCTGAACGAAACTGGAGACATCGGTTTCGCGCCGGTTTGATACCCGACAAAAGGTGTGGAATTCCTTGGAGTCGCTTCAACCTTCTTCAACGCGTCTTACCTCGCCTTGCCTTCTTTGTGGCTGCTCAAGGAGGGAAAAATGGAGGGGGCGGCGAGCATCGCGAAGAATGTCTTGTTCCTGGCAATCGTCCGAATATCTCGGTGTATATAGACGCGCCGCGAGGTATAAACGTCGGGATACTCGGCATTCGAGTTATTCCAATATTCAGAGATAGATGTATAACTACCTCGAGCTTTTGCCTCGTCTCTGTCGCGCGCGACTCGAACGAGATCCTCCATTTCCCTCCTTTCCCTTATCCCGCTCCGCACTGACCCTGTCTTCTTTCGAATCGTCCTTTCTCTCTCTTTTCCTTTTTCCGGTTCTCCATTTTTTCCCACTTTTCTTTGTACACGGTAGATATTAATCTTGGCAATTTTTCGTAGCCTCTCTCCGGTTCGCCACCTTCGCCACCTCTCTTTCCATCGGCACGGTAGTTTC
>NW_006263630.1:985786-987350 GCF_000469605.1 Apis dorsata | reverse complement strand
GCCTACCTCTGGTGCAAACAGCCTCTCAGGGCGTATCCATTGTATCCAAGTCGGGTGGCGGGATGCGGAAGGTACGAATGTACTCGCCGAGGATCCTCGGGGATTCATATACGTTCGCCTAAGTGGCAGGATGATATTTTCCACCTACGGGACTTCCCTTTATCCCGATACATCCACGGTTTTTCCTCTCATCCTCTCGCCATTTCTCCCCCATCTTCGCAATTATTCGTGATTTTCGTCCCCATTTGCTAACGGGAAAACAGTCCCGAGAACAAGCACGAGGGAGAAGAGCTTTTTTTATTCGATCCAGCGGCGAAAGTTCGAATTAATACGAATTTATTATTAACGAAGAAATGAAAAGGAACGAGCTTTCAAAACGAACATCCCTTATCCTTCCATTTATTTTCTCGAGAAGAATGCCTCTCTTTTTTTTCGTGTACACGCGTCTTTTTTCTTTTTCTTTTTCTTTCCTTTTGTTACATTTCCCGCTTACTTCAGCGTCGTCATCGTACTCGTTTACCTTTCCCCCCCTCGCCGTTTGTTTTTTGAACCCGACGTGCCGGTTCTTTATGACTCTTTCTCAATTCCACTCTCCTCCTCCACCCTCCATCGTTCCGTTCTCCATTCGAGAATTTCGGGCCTACCCCAGGCGTGCCTCCCCTCTCCCTCTGCCTTCCTTTCCACCCCCAACCCATTCTTCCCTCCCCCCACCTTTCGCGACGCCACGGAATAATTTAAAAGCTCATTAGCTCTGCCATTTCTTAAGTTCGGGATAAAGTTGGCGGCAGGTCTTAGGAACGCTGGTTTCACCCGTCCTCCTCCTCCCCCCACCCATCCTTTCGCTGCACTTTCCTCTCCGTTTCCTTACTATCCAAGTAGCCCAGGATCACCACAGCCAGGGTTCGTGGTAGTCGTGTCGCGACGGTGAGGGCTCGGGAGTGGCTCGTGCACAGACATCGAGAGAGAGAGAGATTGAGAGGAAGGGGGGAAAGGAATATAGGAAAGGAGGGAGGTTCCGCTCGAGGGGACTCCTCGGTCCTCGTTATATAGCCATTGCCCGCCCTCCACCGCATTGGTTTGTCGAGCCATTAATCGGAACAGCTTTATACCAGGAGATTTATATTGGATTAGGTTGCGGGACCAGCGGTTTTAGTTTGAAGGCTCTCCGTCTCATCTCAGCCCCCTCCCTACACTCCTCTCTCCTCCCCCTCGAGCTAAACCACCTCCCCGAGAGTCGTTAGTTAACTACCATCACCCTTTCTCCTCACCTCTCCCCTCCTTTTTAATGAACATCGTTCCACGGAATTTCTTTCATCCCCTCCTCCTCCTGCGCCCCTCCTTCTCCCCTTTTCTTCTTCACGTACCCTTCCTCGTTCGAAGTTTATTAAAGAATCAACGGTGACGCGAGGTCTGGAAATTGGAAATAAACCGATGCCACTTCCGCTCCCTACGCACACCTCACCTTCCTCGACCCCCCTCCCCATTACCGCTCGCCTTCGTTCTAATTAGTATTCCCCCCTCGATGCGAGTTATTACGTGACGGTACTTACGATTAAAGTAGGTT
>NW_006263630.1:977187-985750 GCF_000469605.1 Apis dorsata | reverse complement strand
GAGCCGGGAATGGAGGGTAGAGGAGAGGGGAAACGGAGGAAGGCGGTGGACAGCGCGGGTGGAGGTGGAATGGTGTGAAAAAGTTGGGGGGAGGGAAAGAGAAGCGTGCGGGAAAGTTAATAAGAATTTCGGTATTGGTCGGGACGAGGATTTTCACGTTTGGTTGGGGCGCCGTCCGACTCGTGGGACGATCCTTCGAATCCTTCCAAGGACCAAGGTTCGCGCCACGGACGGCCACCTGGATCGATCCGCACGCCTATTTTTGAACGCTCCCTTGTTATCCTGGGCCGTATCTAAAGTCTCGCGTGTGCTCGGTTTCGCTCGAGGAGATCAATACTTTGATCGCGCGCGTCACAAGTTTCGAAGGAAAAAACTTTGCTCCCCGGCTCACCTCGATCCTTTCGGGCCAAATATTTTTTTTTTTTTTTTTTATCGGCCGCGAGGATAACGATCCACCCGCTCTCTGCTCTCATCGCGTTGGATGGACGCAAATGGAATTCGATATTCATTCGGTTAAGAGATTTTCCCAGGGGAGGGAAAGGGCAACCGACGCACGCCCGCGCGCCATCTCCTTTCATCTCTGGTTTTTTGTCAAAGCGGCGCCCATCAGCGACTGGGATAAAATTTAATAAATTCGAGGAAGCCGTGGACCGGTATCGACGGTCGGCCGCGTAACAGAACCGCGAAGTGATGTTTGATGCATTACGCTTGATCATAGCTAGCTGATCAAACCCTGATGTTTTTAAAGAGTGAACGTTGTTTCGTTGAAACAACGTTCCGTCAATTTCGTAATTTTCCTCGATTTCTTCGATCGATAGCGAGAGTGTCACGTATTGGACGAAAGGAGTTTCGAAAACTCGTCTTCGTTTCATCATCGTGAAGAGAAATGGCGAATATCGTTCGAAGATTCCCTTCGCAACTTTGAAAAGATTATTCAGATCGTTCAAGAGGCCATAATGAAGATTCTTGAGTATTTTTCTGGAACTTCGATATTACAGATCCTCGTATCAATCTTCATTAATATAATCGATATTTAAATTGAGCATTCTTTTCAAAGGCGAAATTTCGATAATTTAGACTCAATAACAATATAATTTATGATAATCGATTTTTAATATTCGATGTAACAGATGTAAATTAAGATAATGATTTACTTTCTTATTCAATTACTTTTAAATCTGTAGATCCATAGAAAATTGAAGTCATTTTATTTGTAATTAATGTCAATTAATTGATCGATTTTCGTTATAAATTGTTAGTATTATCGCGTAATATTTGGGAAACTGAACGTTGTTCGACCAAGATCAGACTGTTCGAGTTATGACGAACCGAACCTCGGTTCAAAGTATTAATTCCTTGGCGATGTGCACTTTGATCGAATCTTTACGACGACGTAAATTTGCTGCAATGTTGCTGCACGGTTTATGAATATTTTTAACTTTGTCGATCGTTCTGGCGTGAAAGATGTAGTTAGTCGAAGGCTGCAAGAAAATTATTAATATCGACCAAGATTTTTCATTTGCTATTATTTACACGCGTGAAAAATTATAAGTGATAAATTTATTAGATTCACTTTTGAAAGATTAAAGAGAGATCTGCATATAATTGCATTTAAAGAAATTTATTTTGAATAGAAAATTTGAGTTTACTTTGCTTAAATGAGCGGAAGTATAAAATATTTCACGGTTTAAAAACGAATTTCTTTTCCTTTCATTTAAATTGTACAAGAAAACATGTATTCATCATCTTGAATTGATTTTAATAATCGAAATACATTATTTATCTAATTACTAAAATCAATTCCAATAACATTTTTAAAATTACAAATGAAACTTATCAAATATCTCGAAGAATCTATACAACAAACCTTAATCTTCAATTCTCTCCACCTTCCAATTTCCTTTCTTATAAAAAAAAAAAAAAAAAAGACATCAAACGTATTCGCGTGATCCTTCACCGCGATAATCGCAATGATCGCTTCATCGTCTTAATAAAATGTTGAACCACACAGACGAATAGAAGAAAAAGGGAAAGAGAGAGAGAGAGAGAAAGAGAGAGAGACGTTGAAGTGTCAGAGTCTCGGTGGTGAAAAGCGCTGTCGGAAGTCACGGGAAGCGGAGCGTGTACGAGCGGACGTGGAACTTCACGGCGGACTAGTTAACTCTGTTTCTACTTTCAGCCACGGTAACCGAGATATCTCGCCTCGAGTCGCGCGGAAATTTCGGGTCGAAAGCTTGTCCGATCGAAGGCGAAATTTTCTTCCGACCGCGGTTTTTTTTTTAAATCGACGTGAAAAACGATTGCACCACTTTCCATAACCGTAGAGCGTGCGCAATAATTTCTGACGTTTTCGAGAGATCGATGGATGAAGAGAGAGAGAGAGAGAGAGAGAGAGAGAGAGAGAGAGAGAGAGAGAGAGAGAGAGAGAGAGAGAGGCGGGGAAGAATTAGCTCGTTCGCGAAATTTTGTTTAATGAGAATTTAATGATCGTTGTGCCCGAAAATGGCGGCGATTACCACGGTTTTCTCGACTTCAATCGCGCGAGCCTTGTCTATTTACATAATTGTTTCACGGAAAACGCGTTTCTTCCTCCTAGAGCTGCGTTTCGTTTTTCGAGATGAATGTTCGTTTCGACAACCGCGTGTGTGATGTACGATAGTTGTACGAGAGAGTGGACGGTTTATGTGCGTATGTATTTCTTTTTTCCCCTTTTTTTTCCATTCGTGGTTTCATTCGTTTGACGTTTCAGTTTTTTGGAGATTTCGAGGTGAATGCGATACGACAGGATCATGTAAAAAATACGTGGCTTTGAATCGTTACGTCACGAAGATCGGTTTGAAATAACCATGTTTCTCGTGTTAAATTTCGTGGCATTTGATAAAAGGTTCACCAATTCGCCCGTTTTTCGAGAATTATCAAATTACAAATACTTAGGAAGAAGCTCCATTTATTATCTTTTAATACATCATTTTTGCTATTCTTTTACTGAAGGGGGAAAAAATACATGCTTTGGAATGTGAAGAATTATAGAAAATAATTAACTCTGTCAAGATTTATTTATATACATTTATTATACGATATTCAAACGAAATCGAGAGAAAAGAACAACAATTGAACGATTCTCTTCCTCCTTTCAACTATCGATCGAACGCCGCGAGCCAAGCGCGATCCATCGATCCGCGCCATGTTGATTATACTTTTCAGAGCAGCGTTAATAAATTTCATCACCGGACCTCGACGATACGATCTCACTCGATTCAACGTGATATCGAGAGGTTTAACGATTTTAACGTCGCGCGGACAAGAAGCTTTCACTTGGAGGCGCGAATATTAGACGCTCTCGGCGATTGTTGGAATTATTGGGACTACGCGGGGGTCGAATGCGAACGCTCGAACGGGCGAGGAGGGTTTGCAAAAGTACGCGCGAGGCGGAAATGCGCTGATCCGCATCTCCGTTCGCGGAGGGTTCGATTCCCTGGAGTGACACCGCAATCGATATAACGCGACGCCGCTTTTTCGCCCGTTGCTCTCTCCCTGTTTCGCGAAAATTTTGAACCTGTCTCGTTATCCATTCGACGTCTCCATGTTCCGTTTTTAACTCTCGTATCCGATACTATTTCACATTTCTCGGAACCAACGATGGGCAAAATTTAACAAAGTTTCACTTCGATAATTTATATCGTTCGAAACATAATAATAATAATAATCGCGAATAATTGCCAAAACATTATACGAATATTCAAATTATCTCTACATTTCTCGTATCCGTATAATCTTAAACCAGCGATGGGCAAAATTTAACAAAGTTATTCCGATAATTTATATCGTTCGAAACGTATAATAATAATCGCAAATAACTGTCGAAAAATATGTTATACGAGTAATACGAATAAACGTCATTCTAATAAATAATTGAAATTAATTGAAAATTACCTAGAGATTGAAATCAAATTGTGCAATGCAAATCAATTGTGGGATGCCTCGTGTTTTTTTCTTTTTTTTTTTTGTATATTTTATGCGAGAATATTGCAATAATTCATATCTAGATAATATGAAGATGATAAACAAAAGGTGATTTGATATGATCAAGAAATCTGGAATAATCAAATGTTGCAGCAGTGTTCCACCGTGTTTCCAAGTTATTCGATCTTGGAATTTTAACGAAACGTGCGAGGGTTTATAATCTTTGAACAAAACTTTTTAGAAACTTTTTCAGCGACCTCGAGATGCCTCGAGATTTCTCCTTTTCTAAACTCGATATCCACAGATATATTACGAGCAAGAAGATTAATTCGAAGCGTGTGACAATCTTCTTAAAGACCTTTATTCAGAAAACGATCTCGAGATCTCTTTCATTCCAGATATCACCTCGTCCCTTCCTTTTTTAATAAATTGACCGTGTCTCTTTTTTCTAAAAATCACCAATCAGGGATATATGAATAAACAGGAGAAACAAATCCAACTATCATTTGAGAACAAGGATATTCAACAATCTCGTGCTCATCAACAATATTTACTTCGCCATCGTGGAGATTCAGCATCATCAAGTTGAAACTGAATAATCATAAACTGAATAAGATCGTTACACAATGTTGTCTGGGAATATTCACCGTGGAGAGTTTGTCGCGTGAAACTAGCTGTGGAAAATCCTCGGATCTACGCGAGTCGAGGCAAGGAGACATCGTGACGAAAAGAATGAAACGAAAGCGAGAGAACGAAGAAATAATCTGAACGTGTAATAAGAGGATTTCGAGATCGATATTCAGAATTCTGGAAAACGCAGAAGTAAACGGTCAAACAGAAGAAGAACAAAAAGAATGGAACCGTTTATTCGAATCTTTTCATTACCTCAGAAGTTACATGGCGCATTTTCAATATCACGATATAAATAATAATACCGCAAAAGAGGAGGAATATCGCGAAAGTATCATTGCAAATCAACTGAAAACGTAGTAAATAAATTCAGAGACATGAGATACTGTTGGAAAGGAAACCGATCGTAATCATTAGAAGCGTATCAAAGTGGAGACGAGAAATGACTTGATCGATACGTACGAAACATGATAAGAGAAAAAAGAAAAAAATTCACGATCGTGAATTTTCTAGGAATATCTTCTAATATTGCAGAGATACGAGAGACTCATCTTACTCCTTAGCAATCTATTGCTCCCAGTATCGGGATAATGTTCACTGCGAAAGTTGGCTTAATGCGAAAATCTTTCGAGAAGATTGTTACGATATCGAATCCGCGAAACTTCCACGGCTTTGAAATCGGGCGGAATGATTTCGGTGTCGTTAGACATCTGCCCGATGCGATTTTAAGATCGTCAACTTGGAAACTTTTCGAAAACCGATATCCATCACGCTATTTCCTTCTTCGAGGTGTGATCTAGAGACTACTGCTCTACTCGTCGCACATTTTCGAAAATTTATCTCTATAAAAAATAGTAATATCCAAGGAAATGAATATATAAAACGCTTCAACTCCATTTCTTCGATCCCTCCTCTCTCTCCTCGATCCGCTCGAGAATAAAAGCTTTCCTCTGTCCTCTGATTTACATACGACTACGATTTCCCTGGAACTTGCAACTCGAACGATAAACGAATCATCAACGTTTCTTCTCGAGGGGAAAAATAACGAGGTGGAAAAGTTTCGACACGCCGTCCGAATTCCAAGGAAGATCGCAAAACAGCCTCGATCATAGAGTTGGCTCGCATTATCGCCGTTTATCCCACTTCCTCGAGAAACACGCAAAACGGTTTGAGGGTAACCAGCTGACAGACAGTTTCCAAACTTGCCTCCCCTCTGCCCCGCTTCTTCGTGTCCCTTCTCGTCTGGCCGGCTTGTTGGCCCCCGAAATTCGTCCAAGGAACTCGGCCAACCGCGGGAAGAGAGAAGGGGGTTGGCGATGCCTCGATGACCGAGAGCGAAAGCGCAGCCAGTTTCCGCTTTCTTGGGCGGAAAGGAAAGTTTCGCGATTCAACAGACACGTCCCGCTTTCGAAAGCCGAGCGGGTAAATTCGATTTTCGGAATGGGTTGTCGTCTGGGCAAGTATGGACTCAGTCGATCTTCTCCATGGAACAATGGATAACGATGGCCGTCCTCCGTCCTCGACTTTCTCTCTCTTCTTTCCCTTTTTTTTTTTCCTTTTCCATGGCTTTCGTTGGTCGAACGAATGGCCTAGTGAAACGAATTGCTCTTCGTTCAAGTTACGCAATCGCGAGTTACGTGAAGTCCTGCTCTCCTCGTCCATTCTCGATCGAGTTGTTGGATCAGGTTATTATACGAAATTCTGGAAGAGGATGCTCTTGGTTAATTTCTTGGTTTCCGCTATTTTTTTTCGTGATTGAACTGGTGGCGATCGAAGTCGTTTGGAAATGTGTTACCGTATGTTAATATAATCTTGGTTCGTTCCAGGAGAAAAAATTTAAACTCGATAGAGAAAAGAAGGAATTGGAAAAATATATATCCGAATATAGCGTGGAAAATTAATAAATATGGGAAGAGATAATTTTTCATTGACCTTGTATGCAAAGGAAGAGTCTCTACTACGATCGATATTAATGGGATATTGTTAGTGACGCGCCAAATTTTGGACAACACACGGCTGCTTCCGTTTAACATTCGGATATTGTGTGACAGGTTAATTAAATACTTTGTACACGCGGATTTGTACAGTTAAATTTCACAGCGGCCGGGAAATACTAATTAATACATGCACGTGAAGTGGAACGAGGTAGAAACGTTTAAATGTTTCCGCTCACAAAGCGCGATATGGCGTAAGCATCCCATTTGTTTCGGATGACCTACCATATGGAAGGTCATCCTCGTAGAATATACCCGTAAAATAGATATTCGTGATGGAAAGTTAAATGTTAAAGAGAGAGAGAGAGAGAGAAAGATAAAAATAGGTGAGATAGAACGAAGAAGAGGAGGAAATGTGGCAGGATGAGAGAGAGAGAAAGAGAGAACTACAAAGATGCAACAATATTCTCCCTCCCATGGTACTACAGTTAGGTTGCATTATAAGCCAGAAATTTAGTGCTACCCTGGGATCAACCACTCTCGTAGAAGCGTACCACTTCCTAGCAACGACCCTAATAATGCCATTAGATACATCGCGAATCCCTAATCTGGGGTTAGGAACTTGCATAATTCTCGACCGGCGCCTCCGTCTAGTTTGCTGCTTCAAACTTGAAACTCGTGGCAGCGAGGCAGTAGTTGTATTCTCAAAATCATTCAAATATTACCGGGATCGGTAATAAGTTTATCCTCATTCGTATCGAGACTTCGCCTCGGGATCGCGTGGAAATAAGGAGAGACACGATTATCATTGGGAAGATTTTACGTAATTCTTTTTCATCTTGTAACGAACTGATGCTTTGATTGATGCTTCGATTGTACAGTATGTTTTTATTCTCATCGCCCAAGGGAACGAAAAAACTCGTCGAAGGGAAAAATGAGCGAAGAATTCAAGTGAATCAACGATTCATAATCTGGTAATAATTTAAACTCAATAATTGATCGATTCGAAACTCAGGCACAAGTTAATTTGTTAAACAACCAATATTTCTCCTTTCGAAGAAGCTAAGAAACGACGATATTTCGAGTCGTTTCGTTCGCTCTAAGCGCAACGTATCGGTATCCTGATAATGAAACTCCGCCCCTAATTACTTTATCGATACGTGGTAAGATGTGCCACGATTTTTCTCAATTTCCTCGCTTATATCCCCAAGGTTTCCGCGATCCGGAGGAGATCCGGAGGATTTATTTATGGAGTGGCTATCGCGGACATAAGTTTATCAGGCAAGAAGGCGAAGGATATAGGGGGAAGAAGATCAGAAGGGTTGCGAGCAGAATGGAAGCGGAACGATGGGTTTTATGCTAGATATAGATATAGCGCAGGAGCCAGTGGCTATGCCTCGGAAAATCACCAGGGACGAACGACGCTTTCAACAACTTCGCCACGAGTTCTCCACTCTTGCCCGTTATTTTCCCCTCTTTTTCCGTTTCCCTTCTTTGTCATCTTTCTTCCCTTTATTCCTTCCCCCTTTTCCTCTCTTCCTTTATATACAGCCAATATTCTTTCGTCCATATCTGATGACGTTATTTCTTTTGACAATTAAAGTGGATTAGTATTGGTCTTGGATATTATAGTCGTTCCTCTCGTCTCGTAATTTGACTTTTATTGGTCTTCGTAGTGGAATTGATCCGTGTTTTGCATCGAAGATTTTTGATTTTATTGTTTCACGAGTGTGTTACATCGTAATGCAACGCGTCGAGAAACCTTTCCTCGGAGAAACTACGTTAATTTTTGTTAAAATACATTACCGATTCGCAACAAATATTATTAAGAAGAATGAAAGAGAGGAAAAGAATTTAGAGAAGAATCTTTCTTACGCTAAAGTTAAAATATCCTATTTAGATTTTGTTTCATTTCCAAGATACGTCGCAATATTTGAATTTCCATCTTTTAAATAAAGGTAAAGAGAATTTCATAAAAATTTTTCAGAGGAAACAATCCAATTCGTTCATCCTGCCAACAACGAGGCAAAGAAAGT
>NW_006263630.1:971861-977024 GCF_000469605.1 Apis dorsata | reverse complement strand
TATATATATATATATATATCATTACGAATGGAACTCCTTCTCCATAAAATCCACGCAAGTTAAGCAAATCATTGGATGATTAAAGGTAGAAAATTTAGCTCGCATTTGAATCGAAACTTCACTCACGATTCGTGGATTATATATATATATTCACAAATATTTCACTTCGAAATGTCAGACAGTTTTCATATCTCCCTTCCCTCGACGTCAAAATCAGGAGCCGCGTATCATTCGAATCGCAAACACGATCGTTCCCCACGTTAACACGTGGTAGCGTATAATTATGCCGAGAGAGAGAGAGAGAGAGAGAGAGAGAGAAGGCATACACAGCGTGCGGCACACGGTGTATTTGAACGAACGATGGATCCACGAATATCTGATTGAGCAAAAGGTAGCATCGATCAGGACGGAATTTATGCGGCTGGGACGCGTGTTTATTGACGGCTGCAGGCGAGAATACCTTAATGGTGGCTTCGTTACGCATGGCGGAATTTTCAAATTCACCCCTGGGCGATAGTTGGGCCTTCCCCCCCTCTCATGATAATGCGTTTCTGCCGTGTTGCGCATTTCGAGTGCACACGCGACCGTTTAATCACTTCACCATTATGCGCGTAAATAAGTTTATAAATGTCGGATGCGACATCTCGTGTGCGAACGGTTTTAATCAGTTTACCATTGTGCACGTAAACAAAGATATATTCAACACTATATCGTTAAGTTTTATAAGAGTTTTATAAGTTTTATAAGTTTTTTACATCATCATCGTACAATGATATTTTGTTTGAAATTTGAGGGATGATGGATTATTTGTAATCTTTTGTTTTTAATTAACTTTGCTAACAGGTAGAGGATATTTTTTATATAGAATTTAAAACTTGTTCCAATCGAATCGAATTTTATTTATTATATCCGTACGAATGGTTAATGTTTTTATTTTCGAATTAACTTTATGAAGAAACTTTATTTTAATTTTATTCTAATTATGAAATATTTATCATATATACGCGAATTCGATAAAATTAATAATCGTGAATATTAATCGCGGAGATTGGGTATCGGGGAACGGCTCGAAAATGTTATATTTCGCGATAAAGCATCTCCAAGCATGCGGTATCGAGGCTCGCATCGCTACTAGAAATAGGGGGGGCAATAAAGATAGGGTTTACAGCGGGGTCCGCATTCGACAGTATTGTCCGGCTCGCATATTAAGTTATCAGATCAATTACAGTTATTGCTTTATTCCGGCTCAACGCTTCGAAAGTTTCCGTAGAGCTGAGCCAGCTCGTTACGGGGCCAATTTTGCGGCTCGAGCGAAAATCGACGGAGTGTGAACCGGCCGAACCGGCAAAGTATTCGCCGGAAAACAAATAGGGTAAAGGCAAAATGGCGAAAACAGCTCGCCGTTATTTTCCACCCTTTCCCCCTCCCCCTCCCAAATGTCGACAAAGTCAAACAGATTCACCGACTTTTTTTGCAACCACCCGTTTTTTTATTCACGAGCTCCTCCTCCTTTCTTTCTTTTTTTTTTTCTTTCTTTCTTTATTTTCCTCCTCCTTCTCCTCCACCCTCGCCCTCTCCCCTCTCCTCTTTTTTTTTATTCGATTCAACGACCGTAGAATTTCCACGTTCGAACGAACGTTCAGGGATGAGATGGGAAAAACGAAAGGTGAAAAGTTGCCATTCGACTGTTGGATGCGCGCGAAAAGTTTGGCAAATAGTTTTCCATTGATTTACCGCCTCGTCCTCTCCACTATCCCTCGTGTACATCCACGTATCCACAGTTTCACGCGAAATTCGAAAACCGTGCTCTCCCTCGCCCGGATGAAATATCATCGAGGTGTATCTCCGTAATTTGTTTCGTCGTTGTTTCATCCGTTGTTACGGGTGACGCTTCGACGACGAGGATTCATTATCAATCGCGAAACAGTTCAAGTAAAACGGGAGAGAATGGTGAAAGTAGGCGAGACTAGCAGCGAGCCACAAACTCTTTTATAAATAGATTTCTCGAGTCTTTTTCTTTTCTCGTCCATTCCCTATCGAGGTTAGGATGGGCCAAGTTCGTTAACATTGGGATAGAAAAGAATTTCGGGTGGATTCTGCGGAATGAATTCGTGGGAGTGTCAGTTGGCGGAAATGGCGGAGGACGAATCGATAGCATGTTGGAATACTTGGCTCGGTGAAAAACGAGAGACCTTCGATCGATCGATTTCGAGGGTTGACAGCCGCTGCCCTGTTGCTACCCTCCCAGATCTTGGGAGCAAGCCTCGCGAAGCAAGCGTGACGCAAGGAACGAAGGGAAAGTTTAAAGATCGAGTCGATAATCAAGTGAAATTTTGCACAAAGGAAATTTTTCTGCCTTCTTGGAGGATCTTGGAAATCTTCTTGAAGGAAGTTTAAACGATTAAACGAGTGGAACGACACGAAACGCGCGATAACGAGAAGATAAAAGGAAAGAAAGAAGAACGTAGTAGGAAGTTCAGTTTAGTTTCGAGGGATCGATACCGTTGTTATCTTTCTATAAATTATCCATCTCCCGGTTATATATTCCATAAAGGGAATGCTAAACGAAGAAAGTTTATTCCTTTCATTATGTAAGGAATTATTGAACACGTGGAATTATAGATGATACCAATTCTCGCCGCTGAATATCGAATTACTACTCTTACTTCTTGAAATCTTTACTTACTCTTCTCTGTACACCGTCGCCCTAGTTCTTACAATTCCACTTTTTAAACGTCTCGAAAGAATACAAATATTCGTCGTAATATATTATTTCAAAGGAAAACTTGGAAAGCAAACGATATTCTTTCTTTCGTCTCTTTCTTTCCTCGAATAAATTTACAATTTTAAACTGCTCGATTTTCTCAGCATTGAGAAATAATTACTTTAATTACTTTCAAGTACTTCCTCTTTTTTCCGACCATCGACAAAATAATTTGATACAAAGTCTGAAACGAATCCCATCAACATTGCACCAATCCAAAATACCCGTTTTCCCTTTTATCGATAAATCATAAACGTTCGCGATTCACGATTTTCGTTGCACGTTTCTTTACGATTCGTGGAAACATGCTCGCGCCACATTGTACCACCATCGTTGGAAAACTTTATTAGATCGAAGCGAGCAGTCGCGACGGAGCAATATGCATGGATGTTTTATCGGTAACAGCCACTCGCCTCTCTCTCTCTCTCTCTCTCGTGTCTTTGAGCGGAGCGCGCTTTAACGGCGCGGCGGCCCGAGCACTCCAAGTATTTATACGCGCGCCAGCGCTCGACAGTGCGAGCTCAAAGCGATCCCTTCTCGGAAAATCGTTGGAGTGAGACGGCGCGACGGTTGTAACGAGTCGACCCCTCGCCTCCCTCAACAGCGCCCTTCTTTCCCGCGTTTATTTTCCTCCACTTAGATAGATCCCTCCAACCTTACGCGCCTTGTTAATTTTCGCCTCCAATCGTCTTCAATGCGAATCCGAGAATCCTATTCGCATCTTTATTAACGAGGCCTCGAGCCGATAAATCTGCTCACTTTTGTCGTACGGTTTGCGTTCTTAACTTTAATGTTTGTTCCTGTCATTGGAAATCCTACCATCGAATGCCAGAATTTCATTAACGATTGGTTTACGAGGCGTGAAAATCTCTATGCGAATCGCGTTAACGCGCCCCTTTTCTTTATTCCTTGGCGCAGCATGGAATAGGAATGTCGAATGTATGGGTTCGTCGAAGCTGAATCAGCCTTTCTTGGACCTTTTCGATAGAAATGGTTAAGTTGAGGGAAAGGGGATGCTTCGAACGAAGAACTTCTTTTTCTCCTCCTTCGATCCAACGATTCACGCACGAAGCTTAAATATTAATTAGAAACAGTGTCAATTCGCACGTATCAATCATCACGAACGCTTTTCATCAGTTCCAGAATCTACATCGAATTCCGAACGAACGGTTAGTCCACGCGGAATAGAATCGTCCTAATCCAATTTTCGTTTTTGCAAACGTGAGAACGAAATCGTGGTGAGATAGATATTCGGAGCGATGCTCGAATTGAATAATAATCGAATAATAATTTTCCAAGGGGAAATTTAAGCGAAGAAGCAAGAGAGAGAGAGAGAGAGAGAGAGAGGGAGAAGGATGCTGCGTAAACCATCGTGGAAACGATGTTGCGAAGTCGTAAATCACTCTCTTAACGAAAAGTCTTTGTTGCAATTTATGCGAGGCGAGCCGGTAAATCATTTCGCGAACCGATGGGGCAATTTATAACAATTAAGTGCGCGGCTGTGCAGCGACCGTGGTGGTGCTAGGCAAGGAGCTTTCCTCGTCGAGAAAAGGAGGCTGTAGTTGGCTCCGCGCGTGAGAACCGTAATAAGTCTTAATAAGTACGCCGGTAACGGCACACGCTTTGAGAAAGCCGCACTGTCGTGTTCCCTTTCTTTCCTTCTCTTTTCTTATTTTTCATCCCTCTCTCTCTCTCTCTCTCTTTCTTTTTCTTTTCTCCAGCCTCCTTCAATCGACTTGCTTCCGTTCTTTGTTGGGCGAGGGGGGAATACTCGAAGCGTCAATATTCCGCGAAACCTTAATTACACCCTTGATTTTATCAAACGAAATGATTCGACCTAATTACACAGTTTTATGAAATATTTGTTCGTAAACTGCGAATCGATTCGATGGAAGAGAATAACAGGGTTAAAAATTTTGGTTTAATTGGAAAAGGATATTTTCTTTTTTTTGATTTGATTTGTGCATTTATTATTATTGTAATACGAAAAGAAAAGAAACAATAATTTCGAAAACTTTGAAATCGACGAAATTTTCCAAATTTCTTTTCAATTTCGCGATATAAATTAATGCTTTCTTTTTATGCAAATTCTTTTTTCGATTTCACGATAAAGGTAGCTCGAAAATTCTTTCAAATAAATAATTTCTAAAGAACGATGGGATCAAGCTTTAAAGATAGATAGATCGCACGGACACGCGCAAAGGATAAACGAAGTCGCAGGATAAACGGACCTGACGAAGCTTAATCTCAAAGATGTCTGACACGAATCCCCAGATGGAGGTTTATTGCCTCGTAACGTACGACCGACCGCACGAGTTCAATAACCCAACTCACCGCAAGAATTATACGTGTCTCGCTCGAAACACGAGATTTCGAAAGTTCAACTTGTTCGAATCATC
>NW_006263630.1:966248-971640 GCF_000469605.1 Apis dorsata | reverse complement strand
AAAAAAAAAAAAAATTCAAAATCATCTTTTAACCCTTGATTTACCTAAAAATTACTTTGTCTTAATAACAACCAATTATTATTCCTTCGATGCGCAGAAAAATAATAAACGTCGAGCTAATTCTCGAGGAATCTCGAAGCATCGTTCTCGTTACTACCCATTTTCTCACCTTCAAGTCCTTGGTCCTGACAATTAGTATGCCCGTTGAGAATCCGCTCTTGATTATCATATTCCCATTGAAGACGATTTCGGTTGGATTCCAGTAATTTGCCGGTGCACCGCGAGGAATATTCATTAAGGCGAGATACGGGGAACGCGATAAAAATTCTTGAAAATTTTAGCCAAGCCCAAGACCGTTTCTTGATTTTCCGCCGGGCGGAAGCTCTTTATTTGATCTTAACGCATATCCTGCTCGTTAAGATGCAGACGGGCGAAGTGAAGTGGCGGTGTGAGTCATTTGATTCGCTGACTCACCGTTCGGTTCACCCGCCTGCGAGCCGAAATTCCGGATGCGCCAATTAATGCGATAACGAGAAGAGCTTTTTCCAAAAACTGGATCGGCCCGCTTATTTTCGGGCCTATTCGTTTTGAATTAATAATAACAGCTCGGCCAATTAACACCAGATACCTCGATAACTCGTTTCGAGTATAAAAAGATTATTGGTTAGTTTTGGAAGAATTTAATTTTCTTCTCCCGCCCCATTAATAAGAATCACTTACAAGGGATCAATAATTGTTATTAATCAATCGAGGTAAAAAACTATTTGCCAATTTTTGTCCCTTCCAAACGGGAAGGAACTTACTTTCTAGCTACTTTTTTTTTAAAAATCTTGATAATTTATTATCGAAATATCTCATTACAGAGCAAAATTAGACAAGGATCCCCTTCTTCAATTATCTTAAATTGAACGATTCGCCTCGAACTTTCTGTTCGGTAAATAATGTTTGAACACCGATGGGGGAAACACGTTAATCGACACGTATAACCCGGCTTCGTGTGTACGAAGGCATTGGAGAGGCTCGTTTCGCTCGAGGGAGGGGCGAAACGGTATGAAAATCGATTTTTGCAAAGCCAGCGTAATTACAATGACGGATCCCAATTAGAGGGAACGAGGTTCTGGGTGTCGCGTAAGTGCGCCGAGAATCCGCCAAAAGTGAGTATTCTCGTCAGGTATTCTGATTGGAATATCTAATCAGGAGTCTATGAGGGACCCAGGGGACGAGACCGCCAATTTGAACCTGTGCCAGCTTTCTCCGCCGTGACATTGCTCTCCTTCCCTTCCCGGTTACGTCGAATTGAAACTTGAACGTTCGTCTTTCTCCTTCTTTTCTCCCCTCCCTCCTCCAAACGAAACGCGTTAAGCGTCTCAAAACTATTCGTTCTTCGCTACTACTATTTAAACGCGTATGCTCGATGCTTCGTTGGAACGTGACGAGGCGCGAAATCACTTTCTCATCGGCGTCAAAAAATATATATATCTTCGAAGGAATCGAAAGTCGAGATACGAACGATAGAACGATAATAATTGCGATGGAGTGGAGCGAGGGGAGGGGGTACGCGTTTGTAAAAGTCATCGATAGTTCCGTTCGCCCCTGTGGCGCCCCATCCCTCGTCTAGACGCTTGACGCGGTGGCGCGTTGTGTCGAGTGTGTTATCGCGGTGTGGTAGATATGCGGAGAGAATGACTCAACGGTTTGCAGGGCTCATGCGTTACGTGTCCTGGACACGTTTCGCGACATACTGCAATCTAGGGTGACGTATTACCGAGCGTACGTACGAAAAAAACACGTTCTCCACCTTTGTGAAGGGGTCGAAGGGGTGAACGAAAGCGTACGTGATTTTCGATCGTTTCTTTCCTTTCCTCTTTCTTTTTCCGTGTTTTGTGACGAAATGACGGTGTCATTTTCGACGGGTAATATATTTTAAAAATTTTATTAAACGAGCGAAATGGGGGAGGCGATTATCGGGATAACGAGTCGTTTTCTCGTTACCTTCGTTAATTCCATTGATCGTGACACACGTTGTCGATTGCTCGTGCGGGGATACACCATTGATTGAATCTAAATAACGACACGGCCCCGGCCATAGATTGCATCCCGCGCAGGATGAATATTCTGGATGTAGCGGGCTGTCAGGTTTAGCACACAATCAAGCATTATCAGGTACGGCCAGACAGTAATTAATGGCATGGCCGGGTCAAACAGTAATCAATAATCAATGGTCACTCATAATCAGGTCAATGGTACGAAGCCACATCACTTAGATCGGATCTAAACGTGATATCAAATTCAAAGGTAAACATAGGTATCGAACGACTGGCCATGGCCACGCTTGGCCTGGCTCGAACATTCGATTATTCGCAAAATATTCGCCAATAAATCTCACCTCGCGTTATCGTTTCGCGCTTAAAGTGGACTTGAGGCGATTTAAAAAACAAAAATGCATTGGACAAACAAAACATAGTGTTTCCTCGATTCGAGGGGTTCGTGAGAAAGGAACAAGCTGCTTGAATAACGCGCCTTGACAAAAATGGACCTTGCCCTGCAAATTCGAGAAGAATAATTTTTTAATTTAATTCCTTTTATTTATGTTCGAACGTCGCATTTCTCTCGATCAACTCGAAGAATCGACTCGAAGAATACGACCCCCAACAAGTTCCACCCTGAAGGAAACCGAGCGAGGAGAGACGGAGTTGGAGTGGAACGATTAAGGTTATGCCTCGACCTTTAACCTCAACCCTCGACTCGCGTGGAATCTCCTCCGGCAGCCAGGAGACCCGAACCTCGTTCGCGAGTACGTAGAACCGCGGGCACGACCCTGTGCAGAAGCTATTACTTCCCGAAAACTTACTTTTCCCGGGGAAATTACTTCGTGAAAGTATCTTATTTCGACGACGATGCGAGAAGAGACGTCGTCTAGTCTCCCATTTTCGAGGTTTCGGGGGAGCGGCCATCTGTGCGTCACGCGCCTGCGTCGCTCGGTGTATTTTGGGGTGGATTAGGCTCGACTGCTCGTAGATCAAGACTGCTCGAGACAGTGTAGTAGGCGTCGAATTGAACAGGGAACTATGTTTGTTCGTGCAGAAGACGTCGTTGAACATCGGAATTAGACGAAGGGATAAATACAAGAGCTATCTCAATTGTTTCGAGGATTTGGTTTTATTATTCTTTCGATGTAATTCATATTCGACAGGGAAGTTTTTTATTTTAAATCTTGTTCTGGAATGTGTAATTTAATCAAGAGACGAAGAATATTATTCTGTTTCATTTAATGTAATTCCATTTACGAAATTCTAGAGGAAATTTGTCGATATTTTCGTATAACGTAATAAATTTACGATATCAAGTATCAAAATTACATCAAAATTATAAGGATGTCACGATCCCTTCTTGGAAACAAGATATCAATTGTGACTACTCGTAGAAGCTTGGAAGTTTGTATATAAAAACTTCTTTAGATTCATCGTTTTCTGTTTGACGCAAGGGACGTTACTTCGGCTTACGAATGTAATTTTCACGTATCGATTTCCCAGATTTTATCGATAAACATTGTTGTTATCCAGAGTCTCGTGAAATTCTCTTTCCGTTTTCATCCCTTTCGCGAATTCTTCGCAATCGAGCCTATAATCCGATAACGACAAATCCGGTTAAAACGAAAACAGTCACTTAATACATCAAGTGGAACAGGCTGAACATTCGTCGAGTTCCCTTTCTCTCCCTCCCTCTCTCTTTCTCCCTTTAAATCCCAGCATCCATATCCCTGATACCTTGATTCTAACAAAATTTCACCATAGAACTTTTCACCGTGCCATGGCAACCCTCTTCTTAACATCGTAGGGACGGATTATTTTTAATCGGATACAGTCGGGAATATTCGCGAGGATTAAAGAAAAAATTCGGTCAGAATTTCCGTTCGATTGGACGATTTAGAGAGAGAGAGAGAGCGAAAGAAAAAAGAAAGGGAAGAAAGAAGAAAAAAGAAAGAAGGGAAACAACATCCCCTCTTTATTTGGATCGTTCATGCAAATTGTGCACGATAATAGGGGGGAAGGGAAAATAGAATCCCTCCCCTCCTCTTGCGCGCGAGGTAAGCCAGAATCTGGGTTAGGGGGAGGTCTAATCAGGACACATTGAATTATACGGTTATCGTGGCTTCGCATAATGTTGCATAATGCCGTGGCATTCGATCAATTATGCGACGATATTTGTGCTCAATTATGCAACTAAGCCAGGCATTCTCGCGCCGTTATCGGCAATCACTTTTCGGCCCGACATTCACGCGGATTACAGATCTCCCGATCACCGATGCAGTTTGCCCGCGCGCAGATCCTATCGCGATAATTAACGAATGTTGTTACAGGCGAAACGATTTCCCCGGCCTATTCTTTCCTTCATGGGATTCTCCTATCCCATTTGTCCCCCCTCGATTCCTCTCCTTCTCCTTCCTCTCTCGTTACGATTCTTATCGTATACGCTTATAACAGAGGAGGAAAAGAATTTTCAGTTTCACTTATCGCTCTTGTCGACCTTCCCTCTCGCGAAAAATTAGATTTCCTCCTCGGGATAAGTAATACTTCGAGGATTACCGGCCGTAAATTCGACTTGACGGCCATCACTGGATCCGATACGAGAAGGAATCACGCTTGATTCTTAAATTTCCCTGCTAATCTTGTTGCAACAACCAAGTTCGTATCCATCACCGGATTTTCCTCTCGATTCGACTCGATTCGACGCGGTGTTTCGGAGGAGCTGGAGCTGGAGAAAGAAGAGCCGATCGAAAGGATGGAGAAAAAGAAGAGGAAGGAATCTGGAGAGGCAGTAACGAGAAGATAACACGGGGACACGCGTGTTAGGAGAGGCGTCATCTCCTGTCCCTTTCGTTACTCGAATCTTTCTGAGAATCAACAATCTTTACATTCGACTTTTTCTTTATGAGTAGCTCGTAACGTTTATTTTTATAAGTGCCTTTTCACAATTATCTCTCCACTTTTTAAGAGTACAGAATCCTTGTTTAATCGGGGAATTCGTAACTCGGAATAAATCGGAAATAATAGCAGAATGGGATTGCTCGGCTTCAGAATTGAACCGTTGAGAAACTAGTTAAAAATTTCGAATAAAGTTACTAAATATTAATTACCTTATTAAAATGAATAACAGTCTATCCGTTTTTCGTATAATAATCTTTTGCCAATATATTTTCGAACGAATGAATTATCGAAGTAACCTCAACTTTTCTTAAATTTGGTAACTCACCGACTTCCGACTTCGACTCGGACGACAATTTTCTCATTTCACTTTATTTTCTCCGCTCGCCATCTCCGAGAAGCTTCTTGGCCGCGTCCAGGAAACGCCACGTTCTTCCACGGCTCGGCGTAAAGGAAAGGCAAACGAC
>NW_006263630.1:962073-966072 GCF_000469605.1 Apis dorsata | reverse complement strand
GGAAAGGGGAGGGGAGGCCGCCGAAAGATGGAGAGCCGCGCGAAAGGGGGAAAACGAAGCGGCCGACGGAGGAAATAAAGCATTTCGCGGGGCGACTGAATGGGAGTGGGGGGAGGGGGTATAATTTTCGTTTCTTCCGCGGTCGTATTTCGCGAAGACAATGCTCTCTGGGAACCGCAATCCTGGGTGCAACCGACCCAGAAAACACGGCCCGGGATTACCGTGCGCAACGATAGCTTGCTTTCCGCCTATTTGGCCCCCGCGCCTCCGCGACCACACTTTTCGCCCGGACGTTGCGTGGAGGGGGTGAGGGGGGGTGAGAGAGGGCCGAACGGTGTGAAACAAAAGTATCGTAAAATGGTTCCGCTACGCGAAAATGAGAGAGGGATGATGGAAGGATGGAGCGATTACAGGCAGACGTTGTTGCGATTGTGCGTTGTTGTGATTTTTCGGTTCGAACTTTTGGGGAGGATTATAAGCTCTTCTTCTCCGTATATTTTGCGATATCATCATACGGTGATTTTTTTTTTTTTTTTTTAATGAAAGTTTCGTTCGTTTCTGAAGCCTCGATAAGATCTCAACGTTGCGAGTGATCGTTGAAGATGGCCATTTCATGTGGTGACATTTTCGTTATTGTATTATATATATATATATTTTTTCGTTATTGTATTCGTAATTTCGTTGAATTGAATAATTGAATTTCATCTTATTTATTCTTATCACGTTGTGTTATTACGTATGCATTCAGATTGAATAATATATATGAATTTTTTATTTGCAATCAGCTTGATTGTTAAAATTTTTATTCATTCGAATGTTGCGTTACACGAATATGTAACTTTGAGGAGATGTTTTTCTTTTTTTTTTTTTTTGCGTTTAAAAAGAGTGTATAGAGCCTCGAGGAAATTATAGACAGCGGAAAGGATGGGATTGGAAAGAGTCTCTAACTCGTGTCTTGTCGTAATTTAAAAGTGGAGGCAAAACTGGGACGTTTTCTTTTTTTTCTTTTTTTTTTTTTGCCTTCGTAACAGAGTTTACAATCTCGTGGAAATTATAGGTAGTGGAAAGATCGAATTGGAAAAAGTTAAATCGCGTCTTGCATGTGCATCATAATTCAAAACTGGGACTGTTGGGGGCTTTCTTACCTTGGATCACCCTGTGATTAGAGGTAGATTAGATTCTACCTGCAATTTCCGTCAACCACCCAATTTAATTCGATGTTAATAGCCGTGTCGGATGTAAATTCTTGATCGTGTACCGATCCGGAGAATGGTACCGGATACTCTACTCTATTTCTCTTTTAATCAATATTGCGTGTTGGAAAAAAAAAAAAAGGAAAAAAGAAAAGAAACGAAGATATTCCGTTGATTAAATGATTGGAGAGAAACGCGCGCGCGCGCAGCAGAGAGAGAGAGAGAGAGAGAGAGATGATCAAAGTTATTCAAACTGCTGCAGCATTTAAACCAACACATATCGATTCCCTATGGAACCTCTTTGAGAGGTTCACGCTGAGATTGCCTTGATCGTTCGGTTGAATGAATTCGGCTCAAGAACCAAGATAGGAAACTTCAGAAGCCGGGCTTCTTGTTAAATTTGTAAGAACTGGAAACTTTTTCTATTATTAAACTCGTATCCGCTCGTATTCGATTAACTCTCTCATTCTGGGTCAGCTCGAAATCAATCGTATTATTCCCCTCCCCTCCGAATTAATACGATGCCTCGATCGCATTCGATTCCATTCGAAAAATTAGAAAACACGAAATCAATTTCGAAGTTCTAAGTTTTCTTTTCTTTTCTTTTTTACTCGTGAAACGCGACTAAGTGATTTTGAGAAATCATTCACAATTATCATTCGTGCGTTACAAATTTCTATTTCCAACGACGAAGGAACGTAATTGCAAGAAGGCACGAATCCCCAGAGCATCGAAACCCAAGAGACGTAAAAAAAATTTGCACAATCTTCCGTCACAATATTCCAATAACACAAATTTACGGAATTCCATGTCCGTGTTGACAGAGGAGGAGCCGTGACGCGGCGCCCTGTCATCGAATGAATTCGTTATCAGATTGAATAACTCTGCCGCGAGCAGGCGAACGTTTCTCGATGAATCCTTTAGGAACGGTTCGTCTGTGCACTCGTCAAATTTCCACCCCCGCCTCTCGCAATCTCGTCTCTTCCGTCTTTCCCGCATTAAATCAGATATACGCTCGGTACGTATTTACCCTTGCTGTATCCCGAGAATGTCTTAAGCGAATTCTTAAGCGAAATATTATGCGAACATACAGGCGGAATCGTGGGACAGACCTGTGTTTTATTGCCGGGCCACGCTTGGATAAATATGGCGGACGCCACCCACCTCCTGTCCAACCGTAAAAATGATAAAAAGAAGGGTATCCACCGTCGGCTGGCCGACACAATCTCAAAATCCGGATGCGGCGATCCTTTCCTGGAATCAATAGTAATTTTACGAATTTCTCGATTCGTCCGTATTTTTGAGTGAAATTGTTTACGAGTGATTTTATTCGAAGGGAAACGTGATGTTCGATGGGGAGGCTAATTTTAGAATATTTGGTAAGGAGCAATTCGACTTAATCCTTCGTTTCTTCAAATTTATGAAAATGTAAGGTGACTGGTGTTTAATTAACTAAAACTGGAATGATATAATTATTGAAATAAAGATTTCATTGCTTCGTAATATAAAAATTGAAATTCTTGAGTATCTCTAAGCTGAAGTTCTTTTATTCTCGTGCTTGCAGGTCTTCTTCAACCACGGCCGAAGATGCAGTGAAACGTCGAACAAGCGAAGACGCACGCCCAACGACCCGGTGAGTCCTTTCCTCCGTTCAATCGGATCTTTTCATTCGTATTACCTTACTTAAATCACGGGCGAACAGCGCTCGAGCGCGATTGGCCGACTCGATCGAAATCCACGGCGGCTATATCGTCGACGATGGCTTAAAAATTTCTAAACCTTTCTTCCCCAATTCCTCCTCCTCCTCCTCCTCCTCGAAATATCCTTCTCCATTTCCCTTGCGCGACGATTTCCAACCAAGGATCCCTCGTCCAAGTATCTCGAGTACACCTCTCGGGCCGTCTCTCACGAATTTCATAAAGTTTCATCCACGTCCTTCCAGACATTTCGTCGAAGATACACGTCGGTGAAAATTGGCGCGATTCGACCGAGGAGCTCGGTCCAAATCGAAATCTAAGCCGCGGCATCGATATATTTATGGCTCGTACCATAAATCCACGCTTTTCTCCGCGGGGAAAATGGGGTTACGGGATGCGGATGCAGCGGCCGGCCAAATCCAATCAACTTATCCGAGAGGAACTTATGAGAGGAATTTCATAAAACGAGGAGGGGAGGGAGGGGAAAGAGAGGAGCTCTCCTCCAGCCAACGACCAGCGCGATAATTCACACGATTTCCACCCTCCCTTCGCTTCTTTCAACCGTATCCCTAATCGAATTGTCGAAAGGTTTTTTATCTATCGCGGCGAGCGGATTGTTAATAGTAATGCCGAACTTCCATTCCGTTCCGTTTCATTGCTGGAACTCCCCTTTTCACAAGGGAGTTTATCGATCTAATTTCATCCTGTGATCGAACTATAAGTGTCGCCGGTCATCGTCTCGACCTTTGTCTCTCTCTCTCTCTCTATCCTCGTCACCCCACGGGTTCCGTGTAAAATTCATTCACCCTTTATAACAATAATGACCCTCCGCTCCCTGTGTTCGCCCGCTGAATCATTCATGTCGTCGAGGGGACCACGTTTGTGGAGTGTTCGTCAGCTACCGTGCGATTAACGTGCATTAGCCGAGGCAACTTGCCGTCCCTGAAGAGGACAGAAGTGGCCTTCTACGGAACGAGGAAGCTTCGAAATACCCGTCTCATCGTCCCGGCTGTAGTCTATTATCGTTCTTCCATCTTTGTTTCCACTCGGTCGAAACCGGTGGAAAAACGAGGCCGTGTAAGGTTTAATTTTTCCCCCATTATTGTCGC
>NW_006263630.1:960276-961875 GCF_000469605.1 Apis dorsata | reverse complement strand
TTCTTTCTTTCTTTTTTTTTTTTTTTTTTAGAGAAAGATTAAAAAATCGTGGAAACAAATCGTGTCGATATCGTGTTAAATTAATGACCTCTTCCTTCTGACAATATTCTAATGTATTTCGATATAGGAGATCTTAAAGATGTTAAATATTAAATATATGGAGTACTGATCTTTGATATTTTTTTTGAAACACAAAATATTCATCTTAAGAACTATGGTATATGGTGAAATATCTCTAACTCAGGAAGATAGCGAAACGTTGTTCTAAAATTCAATATTGCGAAAAGATTCGATAAAAAGCTAGGTCACGGAGAGTAAAAGAGAGTTACGAAATTAGATATAAGAGACAACTTGTCGTAACGTAATTACATCGAATCAAAAATATCTCGTATTCCATACGAGAAAGGAGAAAGCAAAAGCCGATTAAACCTTAGTTTTCTTCAACCTTCTCTGCTCCTCCCGTTCGCCCTTTACATCTTGCTCGAGAGAAAATCGAGTCAACGAAGAGTCTTGGATCCAGGCGAAAGTCCTGGAAGGGGAGGGCGAGGATAAGTCCATTGCGAATGCGTAACCGAATTACCGAAGTTTCTCGACGGCCAGATCCAGATTTAAAAATCCTTTGAGCGCTTCCATTGTGTCCTCGTCATCGCGAAAAGTTTGACTAATACTCTATTAATCGAGATTCGTTAATTCGCGATCACCGATTTAATTGATCGATTCTTTCTTAAATAATTCAAATTATTTTTTATTAGGGAATAGAATTTGTAAAATGATTTGATTAAAATAAAGAATAATTAGAATAATAGTAAGAAAATATATTCAATCAAGGAAATAGGAATAAATTGTATTACGTAGATGTGAATCGTGCCAATGTTTCTATTATACTGAGCTCATTGTGTCGCGTCGTACGTGACACAAGAGGGGGAAAAGTCAAAACGGAATCAAAACAAGCGCGCTGATTCGAACAATATATTGAAAGTAAGCAAATTATATTTTCTCTGCTTCAGAAAAATACTATCTCGTCTCTTCTCTTCTACTTTCCCTCCTATTATCTGATTGCACGTATTATAATTAATGATTTACACTAACATTATAAATATATTTGTAATCAACGTGTTATAAATAATCATAAAAGTGTCAAATACAACTATTGAGCAGAAAAAAGAAAAGAAGCTGAAGAAAAGAAAGAAGTTAAAAAACGTTAAAGAGGTTTCGAAGAATCGTTGTGTAGAATGGATTGGAAAGAGATCGAGACGCGAGATTGGCCGAGCTATCGACTTCTTTCCACTCACCGGAAACAAACCACCTTCCCAGACAGTGGCTCCTCTGTGTTTCGAGGCCTCGGTGAACTTGGCAGGATTTCTTGCGGCCGCGGTGATACGCAATCTTGCCCGTATAAATCGTTCGTATAAATCCCTTTTTCCTCTCTCGATTCGAGCGAGCGTGGGGCGTGGTTCGTCGCTGAGGAAACACGGTCGAACGGGCGCAGGAAATGTTTCCCTCTTCCGGAATCGGAGGAGCGGATCGAAACGTGCGATTACTCTGTTGCTTCGTGCGCGGAAACTGGCCGGTGACGAAAGAACCAGTGGTGGACGGCCA
>NW_006263630.1:943293-960162 GCF_000469605.1 Apis dorsata | reverse complement strand
CCGGTGACGAAAGAACCAGTGGTGGACGGCCAATTTATATATATATATATATATATATACGATGACGTTTGTTATCAGAAATAATAAGGGCAGCGATAGGTTTCTCGCGGGAATAATTTGATAAAGACGATTCGACTTATCGCAACTTGATCTGCCACTCGACCGACTTTTTCGATTATTTCTTCTAACTTTGCTCATCTCTTAAGCTCGATGTTATAGTCTCGCGAAAATACGTTTGATCGCGGTCATTTTTAACATTTTATATCTTAATTCCTCGGGTTTACTTTACAATTATATTTTTACAATTTCAAGAAAATACATGTAATGATTTATATCTCGTTTAAATTCATGTAGCAACGAGTGGTCGAAAGGGACAGAAATATTTTGTACGTGGAAATTGATTTATTGTTCAAGTTCGAAGGAGGATTAAACGTTTTGAACAGGACACGATAAAGTATCGATTTCACGTTCGTGTTAAACGAATTAAATAATTAGGGAAATCAGAAATCTATATATATATAATTTCTCCCCATCGACCCAATAATATTTTACGGAATATTTCCGATGGATTGAAAATTGGGGTATCGTGGGAACGAGGATATTTCGCGAATTTATTAGATAATTGAAGGAAAAAAAATCGGAGGAATTCGTCTGGCTGATCGAAACACGGTGAATGGTGCACGGGGTGGGGAGGGGGGAAGTTAGCTTTGATACGGGTGAAATATGCATATGCCGCGATTGTATGCATATGCAACAGTGGCCGCCAGTATAAATACCATATTGTGGGAAAATATTTAATGACGTATCGACAAATGTGAACCGCGCGAGGATTACACGGGCTCTGCGGCGCATCGCTTTTCCATTTCGCGTTTACCGCTGATTGGTCGTGTTTAATGAACCAAAAAACGGGATCCTACTTTTGGAACTTTATCGTTAATCGATACCTCCCTTCGTCAACAGTGTGTCAACTTGTGTCGCATGTATGAATTTTTGATTCATATTAAATCACGATTGAATATAAACACCCGATGGAAATTACAATTATTATGGAAATTCGAAAGTGCGTCGAGGGGGCGTTAAACGGTCATAAAGGCTATTAAAATCTTCAAACATTTAAAAAAAAAGAGAGAAAATTGATGTTAAAATTTTAAGGATACGCGCGATAATAGAATCTATAATTATTTATACACAAGATAATAATACTGTACATCGATCTTGTTCCAAAGAAACAGAAATGGGACGAAAAAAAAAAAAATTACAATTCATCCAATCTTCCCTAAGCAAATACGATAAACGTTTCTTAAATTCTCGGCCGCACTTTCGTGAAAAATACCTTTTCCCAACGGTTTTCAACGAAACGGAAACGGAAACACGGGGATAAAGCGTATTATCCGTTGCAACCGCATAAACGAACGCAATTACACCAATAAGGATAGCTCGACGTTAAAATCGGCATCGAGCCGAGGAGGAGAAGGAAGTGGGGGCGGATGGTGGGGAGGGGTGGTGCAAGATTTTAGCGGTGGAAGGCGTTAAGCTAAGCCGTAATCGTCTTATTCCGTGTTAAATCTCTTCTTCGCTCCGGCCTTCCGTTCCTCGAAAGCGCTTCCGACTGTGGCGCCACCATCGCTCCGCGATACGGCTCGCCGCCATTGTCTCGCGGCTTACACAGCCGCTGGTACTACGCTTATGAGCTTGGCGGCTTCTGGAATGCAAGGATTAAAAGCCCGTTGCTTGCTTTCTTTGAGGAAGCGCTTTCCCGCGGCATGGTTGAAATGCTCCGTGGCCGCAATGTCACTCCCCACCGACGACAAAATAAATTAAGAATTCGCGACCGGAACGTTTCTCCCCCTCTCCTCTTTCCCCCTCCCTTTTTACGTTTATTCCTACCTGGATTTCATATTCTTCGTTTCAAAGGATTCCGAGAATTCCGCCAGGCTGCTCGGATTCAATTAGAAAAATTGTTATGTCATCGAGTAGAATGTTTTCCTCTTTTCTTCTCTCTCTCTTTCCTCCCCCCTTTTTTAGCACACACAATTCGCTTTGAGAGGCGAGCGAAAAATGTGGAATATTTTCCGAACTTTCCTCCACTTTGAAATGAAAAATATATTTCCTCGACTTGGCGCAAGTATTATATTGGCAATGTAATTCACTCTAACAGTTTGCAACTTAATATTACCATTTAACGTTTCGTTTGCAATTGGGGTGATAATACAAGTGATTCTCGTGTCGAAAAGTTGTATCCTATTATATACATAATATTTCAGGAAGCACGATATCGTTCGATCCAGGATAATTCTTGCATCTTGATTTATTTACGATATTTATTGTCGTTCTATCCATCATCCTGGTGGATTTTATTTATAACTGTCACGTTTCGTCGACTCGATTGTCTAAATTCTCAAGATTACATCGAAATAAATTGCGGATGTCACTATTGGACAATCCTTCGTATTATTTCCTAGCGGATCGGTCGTCAAACTTTCCCCTCTGTGCACGATCATACGTCATAAAGCGAAACGTTCGACAAAACGAACGAGATCGGAGGAAGACTAGGTCCGGTTTTTTTTCTCAAAGAGACCATCATTCTCGATATCGGACTGCTAAAACACGGTTTCCCATTCCCAGAGAATCTAAAGTTCGGACTGCTTTATAGATTCCTCGCGGTTTTATGGTCTTTGGATATCATCGTATTTCTCCCAAGGTTGGACATTCTAGCGTGTTTTACGACGACCGACGAGACGACGAATAATAATGAGGGAAAAGGTCGAGAAATTTGGTGGATGCGACTCGAGGAATTCAAAATCTGAACCGAGATTTACGAGTGATCTATTCTCGAGCAAGGGGGGCAACGATAAATAATTCGAAACGCGTTCCATTGTCATCAGGAAGAGGAATTATATTCGAACTCGCGAATATTCCTTCGTATTACCGTCCAAGAAAACTCGATCAACGTCTTTCCCAACGCTATCAATTTAAACGTATTTCAATCTCCATCCTCATCCCCCAGCGAATTCCTATTTCCACGTTGATTTGTCTCTTCCCTTCGGAACCACGACCTCGAAAGTGTCTAGCGTATTCCCACACAGGAAAGAAACCATTTCCTCCATCCGGTTGAACGATAAATATTTGTTTTTCGCGGGTGTAACGGCGAAAACAATCGATGCTTCGAGACCTTCGTCGGTTAAACTTGGACGAATCGAAGGATTCCGTTGGAAATCGACCATCCTCGAAACGTAATCCGGAATCGTACCCTCCACGATCGTTTCTATGCGACACATCACGGGCTCGTTTGCCGAGATTTTTCTGCTGATTCCTTTTCCTGCGTCCACGGCTATCTTCCTCGAGGGAATAATACCGTTTTCCATGGTCGACAACACGACTCTACTTTTCTGGAACCGGTATTCCGATTATTAACCCGTCCACCGGGCCATCCACTTTGACGTGGCCACCATTTTGCCTCCATTTCGAATACCGAACGTCTTTATATACAGCGACCGTAAACTTGCATGGAACCGTATCGAAATAGCGGAAAATGCTATCGTGGATGGTGAAAACTTTTCGTTGGCCGAGCGTACAGAATACGGGCTCTGTGCTTTTGATGATCGTGAATTAAAGACACGTGAAATTCTTCGAATTTATTCCGCGTTCTCTTCATGATTTTACAAATGGAGAATCGAAAATTTTCCAAAAAATTACTCTTCTTCTCTAGGAGAATGGAAAAATACAAGTTTCGCTTTTTATTCGATAAATTTATATCTTCAAACGGGTTCAAGATTTTTTTAACGAAAATAAAACTTAAGAAAACTCGATTTTTATCGCAATTTTCAATACGATGGATAAGATATTTTAATTAAAGAGGATATAATATGCTAATATGCTAGAATATTGTAATTGCACGAGGATTATATATAATAAAATTCTACGCATCATTGTACAAGGATAGTTCCTTAATTCTTCTTAAAGTATTTGCGAGAAATTTTAAGCGAGTATTTATTAAATATTTGCGGCGGCCTACCTACATCCTCCGCCAAAGGCATACACACCATCGAATTCTCGAAAGTCCTCGACTAACTATCCAGTTTCACAGAAATATGTCCTCTGACCTGGCCACCAGTATTCCTCCTATTTAAAGTACTGACGTGCCACTAGCTTCTATCGATAGATCCTTTCCTTCCTTCCTTCCTTCCCTCGAATTCATCCACTTTCTTTCTTCTTTCTATCGCGATCTTTAAAGAAATCATAATCAAAATATAAATGTAAATAAATTTTAGATTAATTCGAGAATTTTCGATGTAATTTTACAGAGCGAATGAAACCCTCTCGAAACTTATTTTCTTACGAACACTATGTGTTGAATAAAATGGAACAACTGCCATTTCAACTATTAAGAAGAAACTTTCTTCAAAACAATTATCGAATTTAATCCTAATAAATAAAGTTCCATTCACGTGTCGAATCTGAAAGCTACAGGTCGATCAAATTACGAGAGAAACGCGTAAAATACGCTCGAGGACACTTAGAGAACACTTGACGATAATCCAACGATCATATTCACGGAATATGGAGGAGGATAGAGGAGAAGCTTGCTAATAACACGGATGGAAGATTACATTGGCCGCTTTTGGCAACGTATACTTCCTCGATCGACTTGGATAGGATGGCCTATATTCTCCTATCTCATCGTTGTGGCGAGATAAATTTTACGAATTTGGCCAACTCACCCCCTCCTCGATCCTGCTACACCCACCCTCCGTTTATTACATCGCGTTATTACTTTACATCCAGCGGGTGTAATTCAAGACAAACACGCGGAGGGGGAGGGAGGGGCTGACAAATGAATTTTATTAAGCGACTTCTGGGATTTAGATGGGTATTAATTAAATCCAGTCTTTACTGGGATGGGACGAGATCTTCCGCCCCAATTCGAATCGTTCTTTTACGCCTTGTTCCAGATGCCCGCTACGTTTATTTTAGAGCCACTTTAACTGAAACAGGATTAACAGGATAATGTGTTTCTGAACGAAACTTTCTTTTAAAGCTGTTTTAATATTACAGAGTTGATAAAAATTAAGACTTTTTAACGAAACTGAAAGGGATGAAAGAAGGTATAAGACACAAATTGCATAGAGATTTGTTCCAATTAAATAATAAAGTTTCGATCATCTTTTTCATTTTCGCATCTCGCTTCTCTGTGCTATAGTGGAAGTAAATTGCGAGAAGAAAGTCGGTTGAGCTGTAAAAATAAAAATCGGTATCTCTGGTGGTTAAGGAATGATATCTCGCAGTTATAAAATTTATTTAAAATATATACGTAATTATCCTTATAACGATTTCAAAATTGGAATTTTCCGACGAATTCATCGATAAACTGAATTGTCGTCAAATCACGTCAAATGAAACGAATTGCCGATCCAAAGACAATTCAATTTTCTTACGATGATAAAACAATTATCGATCACATCAATGGAACGATTTATCACCGTTCTGTCTGTTAGAACAATTCCATAATCGATAAAAGTCTCAACTTTTCGATGAGAATAAAGTATCACGCAAAACGAATTATCGATCAAATCATGCCATGTGATCAAGTGACGAACTCAACTCAATCAACTCAACAAAATCCTCTCAATTTTCAATTCTTATGACCAATTCATACAAAAATAAATCAAGTCGATGATTCAATGAAAACAATTGAAATTATTCTAAGCTAGATAAATATTTATCCATTATTCTATCTATTGCAAAGATTCCATCAGAAATCGATCAGAACGACGAAGAAAACGAACAGAATTCGAAGTGGATGTCGCAAAATTCGCATGCCATTTGTTAGTCTAATTACTCGTAAGTGGAGTTGTGGCTGTAACGAACTGACCGACCGCCTACTCCAAAACTTCTCCACGAGTAAACACGCTAGTCGCCGCAATACCATTCCTCCCCTCTCCCCTTTCACTCCTTCCCCCGTGCTCTCTGCGCGTGTACACCGATCTGCACTGTAGATTTTTCTTCGTTCACCCTTCGAGATTCACGGCCAATCTTCCTCGCGCAACCGGCAATTTTCCTCGACCGAACGGGGAACGAATTCCTCGAACGAGTTTTCATAAGAAGCAATTTCGCGGGGAGATACTGCCGGATACGTTGTACTTCCTCGTTACAATGCTCTCCATTAGCTGGGGAAATTCTATTTGAATGAATCAATTTGAGTTTTATAAGGTTTTACTTTTTGCTTGTGTTTCGTTGATGAGAGTATCACGAAGAGATACCATGTTTGATTCGTGACGATGATTAAATTAGATAGATTCTTTTTTTAAATGCATTTGTTAAATTAAACTTTTTTAGTGATTGTGATTTCAAAAAATTTCAAAGCCAATCGAAAAAAGTCTTATTATTTTTTAGATATTCTTACATATTTCTCTCTCTCTCTCTATTTCGTAATTTGTAATAAATTACAAAGATTCAAAAATCCTGTCCATCATTTCACATTTTCCAACACGCCTCGAAATTCAATATCTCGTAACGCGTTAAATCGATCCCCGAAAGGTGGACGAAGAAAATCTTCCCTCCCCACTTTGTAATTTCACGACTTACCGTCATCGTGAGCGGTAAAAAGTTACGCGAACTGATACTTTCTCCCCCCGCGTTCTCCGCTCCATCAATCCCCATATATCGTAATCAGCTTAGGAACGGATGCGCGAGCGTTCGCTCGGCCGTGTCTTATACTGTTTGCGCGCGGTATACTTGCACAGGAACGAGAGGCTGAATGCACGTTACAAAGGACGTAGGGAGTGGAAGAGGCTCCGTATAATCGAAGCGCTCAATCCTCGACTCGATATTACGATTATAGGAAATATTGTAACTTTTTTCGGTGCTTTCTGAACGTTGCTCGCAAAGATAGTGTACTGATACCGGTTTTGGAAAATGTCGCGATCATTCTGCTCTCGTGGATCTCGAGAATATTCCGTTTTCTTTTGGAAAGGACGATACCTGGAACGATTTTTTGAATTATTAAAAAAATTACAAAATTTTGGTGGTTTCTGAATGTTATTGGCAAAAACAGTGATAACAATTTTGGAAAATATCATTCTGCTATCCTGGGTAGGGAATATTCCGTTTTTTTTTGAGAAAGGTGAAATGATACCTAGAACGATTTTTTGATCCTCGATTATTAAAAAAATTAAAAAATTTCAGTGGTTTTTGAATGTTTCAAAGACAGTGTACAGATAACGATTTTGAAAAATATCATTCTGCTCTCGTAGAAAGAGAATATTCCGTTTTCTTTTGGAAAGGGCGAAGCAATACCTGGAACGATCTTTTGGTCCTCGATTATTAAAAAAATTAAAAAATTTCGCTGGTTTTTGAATGTTGCAAAGACAGTGTACTGATAACGATTTTAAAATCGCTAAAATTCGTTAAAAATCGTTAAAAATCGTTATCAGTACACAAATTTTAAAATCGGAAAATATCATTCTGCTCTCGTAGAAAGAAAATATTTTGAGAAGGATTTTTGAGAAGGGTGAAGCGATACCTAGAACGATCTTTTGATCCTCGATTATTAAAAAAATTTAAAAATTTCGGTGATTTTTGAATGTTGCAAAGACAGTGTACTGATAACGATTTTGGAAAATATCATTCTGCTCTCGTGGAAAGAGAATATTCTTTTAGAAAAGACGAAGCGATACCTGGAACGATCTTTTGATCCTCGGTTGTTGAGCGTTTGAAAAGATTAAAAATTTCATCCACACGAGGAAAGATTCGACGCGTTTTGTTCTATGGAGCACGGATGCGACGTAGTAAAGAGAGAGAAAAAAGCGCGGTGCGCTTTGTCGTGTGGCTGGTTCAAGCTATCGTGGATGGAAACAGCGTGGGTGGAAAAATTTGTTTATTCCGGAATATACGAGAGTACAAGAAGAAGCCTCGCTTCCTGGCGACGTTGTGAATCACGTTGTGTACACTGTCTCGGTAAATTTCCCTCCCTTTCCCCGTAAACATAATTAACCCGCAATAATTTCTCTGGCAAAGAAAACTCGCGAGTGCTCACTGGTGATACCGAATCAAGCAAGTTATTTCATCGTTTGTTTGTGCGAGTTAATCTTAGTAATAAATTAACGCGAACCGATTGAAAAGTTTTTTTCTTCCTTCAAGTTTCTTTCGCTGATTAGTTCGCAGTGATTAAGGATAATTCTTCTGCAGTGGATTTCTATTTAAACGAAATACGCGTTTTTAAATGTTATTCGCGATGTTGTTGTCGGTTTTATACACGATGTTTTTTGTCATATCTTGTATTATTCAATCGAGTCAATATTTAAAGAAATAAACGATTGAAAACAAGTTGTTCATTAAATTCTAGATATAGACTATATTAAATTTATATTTCGAGCTTATTTTCTTCTATTTTTCACGTGTTATCATATATAAAAAGAAAAATTAACGCAAAATCATCTCATTAATCCAAATCCGCAATCGAAAGACAAAATTACAACTAATAAATAACAATAATCGCTTATTAAACGGAGTATGTAACGATGAATACCTTGAATACATAAGAAAAAAAAAAAAAAAGAAAACTAATTGATTAAAATTCACTCAAAAGAGAAGGAAAGAAGGAAGAATCGACTCGACTTTCAAACACGATCGATGCGATTGTCCACAAAGATCCGCAAATTTATCATCGAGAACGATCGCGTGGACGCATTACGCTCCCTTTAAAAAGCGAAATCCACACGACCCCCCATTCCTGGATTGCTGGATGCATCGTGGATGAGCATCGCGTGAACGCTCGGCGAAGAAGGCGAAGGGAATTGAAGAGAGGAGGGAAAAGGCGGGGTTGCAGACCATCAGCTTATCACCGTGAGCAAACTTCAAAGTCGCTTAATGGCAAAACTAATTACAAACGGCGCGGCGTTCCGCGCACGGTCGCACGCCACAGTGTACAGCCGGCGGATTGGCGTGACGCGGTTTCGTGTCCCCTTTTACCTCTGCACGCAGTTCTCGATGATAACATGCTCGCCCTCGAGTTTCCAGGCTTGAAAATTGAAAAACTTACGGTCGCCGGTTCGACTTAATACGTCCGGGAAGTAGTCGGCGAGCACACGAGTAGCGGTTTCGTGACGTCGATCCACCTTTTCTTTTTCATTTTCTCTCCTAAACTCTCTAAACTCGCTTCTCCTCCCTCAAAGTCGTTTTATTAAACGGGTCGTTTATTTAATCTCGAGGATTAATCGATCGAGGAGCGGGAAATTTTCCAATTTTTCCACGGATGTACGAATTTCTTTTCTCTCGATGGAAGTTGAGGAGACGTTATCTCGATGCAGACTCGTCTTCTCTCGTTTAAATGCTCTTTTAAAAAAGACACCCTCTTCCTCAATTTCATCGAAAACAACGGGCAGGTTTCTCGGGTTGATCTTATTTTTTTTTTTTTTTTTTTTCGAAACGAGCGTATTTAGAGATCGTAAAAGTCATTCACACTCGAGGCCGTTAACGGGTTGGACACACATGAAATTTGCCCCCCTCCCCCGAATTCTGTTGGCATATTTTCCCATCGCGTTGTATTAACAGAGTCGCGGAATAATTGCTTGGTACGGTAAAGTGACCACGATGGAAATTTAAAGTGGAATTTAACCGTATAAACCCGCCACACACCGGTCCCAGCCGCCAACGGCTCCCCCTCCCCTCCTCCTCTGCGTTTTCAATTTTCCAATTTTCCACGATGCCCTTATTGAAACGTTAATTAATCTCCTCGACCACCACTTCTCAGCTTATTACCGTTACTTTTCCGCGTTAAATAATTCCGCGAGACGAAAGGGGACTAAAAGAGGAAGGAGAAGGGGGTTGAAATTAACCCGATTCCAAAGTGATCTATTACTCGATCGAAATCGACAAGGCGTGGTTTCGATAAACACGCGTGGTGATGAGGAAGGAATTTTTTTTTTTTTTTTTCCGGAGCTCGCACAAAACCACGCTCTCGTCGGAATTCTAATCCAATTACTCTCGAACGCGAAGGTTTGTTAAACTGCGGCCGTAATCGTAACGTTTCGAGGGAACGGCGGTGTTAAAATCACTGTCCTGGAATGCGGCAACGCCTCGCGAGAGAAACGTTTGCCGTTCGAGGGGGCGACGAGCCGGTAAGACGTTACAATTTATTCCACGCTCGTCCTTTGTAATTAAAAAAAGGAAAGAGAGAAAAAAAGGAGAAAGGAAAGAGGAAAAAAAAAAACGCGATTCATTAGGAACGTCGTAGAATTTAATTGCTTCGCCGAATGGAATTTCTTCGGGCGGAATAACAAACCGCCGGTCGAAAGAGAATTTTAACGGAACGCCACCACGGATTCCGTTTGGAATTACGTTTGTAATTCACCCGGCCGGGGGAGGGAGTGAACGGGAAACGTCAGAGACGGATGAAAATATACACGATCCGTCTTCGAATTACGATGTAAATATCTCGAAGCCGTACCTCCCCCATTTTTCCACTAGAAACGATGGAGAATTTGACAATTGTTCCTTGATTTTTAGATTATCTTTCTCTCTGGTTTCTAACTATCGTCGCGTATATTGTAATCTCGACGAGATTTTTCGAAATCGAAACGTTAAAAAATTAAATTGGGGCGCGTCAGAAATCTTTAGAAGGATGTTCGAAGGAAAGAAATACCATTTCGACGCGTTCTAGGGTAAAAATAATAATTCGAATTGGCGAGTATCGATTATAATTTCATCGAATCACAGAAAGAAAGGTTTATTAAAAATCCAGTTGCGCCGTTACCGAAATGGTAATTTCAATCTCTCTCGTATTGTTTAACTCTTCCCTGGCGGCGCAGCTGGGCGTGATTAAAGAGCCGGCTCGACGTTGTTCTCGCCGTTTCCAGGAAAAGACATTGTTCTGAAACTCGGCCCAGCTCCATGGTATACGCGCGTATCGATTGGCCAGGGAAACGGTTTTTCCTCACGGTTTTCTGCCACGGTGACGTGTATAAACTGAGAAAAATAACGTGGTTACACAGGCCTCCCTGGAAACGAGGGAGAGCCATTTACGCTAATCGTTGAGTAGTTTTCCACTTTTTAACTCTCACCCTCTCGCTTTTGTAGTTTCCTCGCATCGCGACGTAATTGATATTTGGCCGGTGATTTATGAAATTCTCATGGAACAATTTCCCCTGGTAAATTGGCCGCATATTTTTTAACCCGAAAACTCGTCGACGCGCAACTATCGCGTGTACACGTTGCCCCGCGAAAGCAAATACGCGTTTCCGCTTAAAAAACACATTTTTTTCAATCTGTTCGTTCCTGTTCCTTCCTTTCCTTNTTTTTTCTCCCTTCCTATATATATATGTGTATGTGTGTGTATATGTGTANNTATATATATATATATAGGGTTTAGTACGATCGTTTACACGAAACGAATCGCTCGGATTGCGAACGGTTGTCAGTATGGTTGAAATTTCGCGATTTTACTCAAGCGGAGTAGTTTCGATTAAATATTTTGCGGTAACTTTTTTTCCCTTTTGTGAAACCGCTTTCTCTCCTAATAAATTGTTCAAATTTTTTTTTTTTTAGTATCGCGTGAAACTCTAGCAAACTTCAAAAAATAGATTTCTATAGATCTGAAATCGTATTAATTTCACTCGAGGATGTAATATTTGTGACTAGATTGTGAATCGTGTCGTTGATATATATATTATGGAAACGTGCTCAGAAAAATAGAGGAAGCTATGTCATCGATCGAGACTAGTCGAGAGCTAATCTCTAAGACAATGCAAAAGAGTATGAATGGACCCAATGACTTATATATTTTTTTCCTGGAAACGCGTACTACGTTCTTCCAGAGATCGTTCCGTCATTTATCTGGAATTTGGGATACATCAACGAGGCGAGATGCGATTAAAAAAATTACCCTTTCCTTTACACGACGATCTAGATAAAGTCTTAAGGTAAAGCATCTTTCTAACGATCGGTTCACTTAATCGAAGTTATAGTGACAACTTGCAAGAGTGTTTCTTTATTTTTCAAAATAATACAAAGCGAGGAAAGAGAAGAGAAGAAAGGAGAGATGCGAAATCGTAGCAGGTGTAAGCATCTTTGCGATTGAGTCTCCGTTTCAATGTTTATAAACTTTTTCCACTATCGCGAGCATCGGCGTTCCTCCGCGCAAACTTTCGGTTGCGTTTTATGCATACGTACGGGTCGAGGAGGAACGAAATTAGCGACTACTTTTTATCCCCTTTCCCCTCCCCGCGATACAAAGTTGAGCAGAGGGAAGAAACTTGCCAGAGCTCCAAAGGTTTTCGGGAGGAAAACTCTCTTTCGTCCATCTTTCCAACCTCGAAACCATCCCGACACTTGTTAAGTACCTTATTTGAGTTTCAAAGTTGAACGTCACGCTTCTTCTCCTTTTTTCTTCTTCTTCTTCTTCTTCTTCTTTTTTTCTTTTTCTCCATTTCATCCTGCTTTTCTTTCTCGACCCGTCCCTTTTACATCAACGCCCATACTCCTTCGATACGTTTTTAACGTAAGCTCGAGTGATATCGACTACCGATCTTCTTCATGCTAGAGTTCTTTGACTCGATTCTCTTTCGTTCTATTCTATAATCGTTCGATTTTTATACACACGAATATGAATAGGCAGGGATAAAGTATCGACAGTAGCAACATGAGTGCGATTATTATGACTTATAATGGCCGAACAATAAAAATAATTTCGTTTGTAATCCTCGATTAAAGTGGTACTTTACAATTTTAGTTCTCATTGATCTTGTACTACGAATAATGTCTGACTATAGACTGACCACTTTCCCTTCCAGTATCTGCTTTCTCCTCGGTTTATTTATTCTTCAATCTTCGATTACAATTTCCTACTTTATTTTCGCGACAATTATCAAGATTGCACAATTCGATGATCATTATTCGAATTTCCAATAGCAATTAAATTTGATTTTATGGATATTTCTTTTTTTTCTTTTACCAATTTAAAACTTGTTAAACTTTTACCGTAAAAATTTCGTTTCGGAATAATATATTCGCGTATAGAAACGTATAGACGCAATAATAGTTGTTGAATCAAGCCGTGTATACGTGGACTGTGACAAGCTGGTGGCGGACGGAAAAATGGCGGTGAACATTGTCGTACCGGCACGGCACGTAATTTATGTATACCGTGTCTCGACGTTGCGATAATGAAAGAGCCACGATGTGGATTAATTAACCCGGTGAAACGGAAAAAAGAGGGGGAATTCGTGAAAGCCGATTCGTGTCGGATCGGCTTCAATTACGGCATTCCTTTTTTCCCCCTCCTGTTACCGTAGAAATATCGTTTGTTAATCTGATATTTAATTACCTTTTAACGTTTCACCAGTTTCATCTTATTCCCCGTTTTGTTTCTACCAAGCACAGAAATGCGACAAAACGCGAAACATCTTTCAAAGATATTATAAATTATTACTAAGAATAACTCGTATAATTATATTTAATTATACATTCTTTCAACGTTTATAATTAAAGTTTATTATAAAATATATAATAATAATAAATAACGAAAAATAACGAAATATTACTCGTAACCAAATATCATTCGAAAATTATTCACACATTTAATATCTAAATTTATAAGTAAATATTACTCGTTATTCGATTTTGCTTCTCCAATTTTTCCAATCCAACAACGAATTCTTAAACGCAACTCGATCTCGATCGATCCTCCCATCGTTAAATTCTTCCCGCTCGTGCAAGGACGCAGTTGTTCGATCGCAGGCGCCCCCCTCGAAAAGGAGGTAGCATAACTTGCAAAGTAAACCGAGAACGAACTTTCGCAATAATTGTGCCCCTCTTCCGCGTGTGTACAGAGGAGACGGGGTTCTAAAGTCTCTCATTACCACGGATCAGGTCTCGCCGGTTCCCGGAAACGTGAAGATACTCTTTACAAGCGTCGACACTCGTTTCGCGCCACAGCCTTCGGCTCATCCATTGTGCCAGCCAACCGAATTCTCTAACTAACCTTAACTCGATTCCCCTCATCCTGCACCGGGAATTCGTATCGACGAATCTCCAAGCGCGTCTTTCGCGGGTGTCGCGTTCTCCCAATTAAAGCGATTCTGTCGTCTCGGTTTCGCGTCACCGTTTCTCTTCGAGTCGGGATAAGTTAAGGAAATACCTTCTATGACGCGTTCACCACCCGCTTCCAAACGTGAACGCAAGGCCAAGCGATAAATATCGAAATAAATATCCGCTTTCAGAGTTTATTTTGCGCCCGTAATCGTCCGAGGGATGCAATTGGAACAAATCGGATAGGATTCCGCGTGTAATCGATTGCGAGAACCGGGCTCAAATGCGCCACTATCTTTTTCGAGCTTGTGGATGTTGTTGCCACGTCGCGATGAATATATTGTTACGACAACAAAATCGTACAATTTTTGTACGTGTTATATCATTTTCATCGATTGCTTCGATTATCCTAAATTGTTTGCGAATGATTTCTTGATAATCTTTTCGAAAATTTTTCTAATAATATGTTGGAAAATTGAAACAAGTTAGGAGTCGATTAGATTATAGAATATAAAAAAAATCTGTTCATCGTTCGAACTTTCGAAATCAATTGAATAAATACTTTGATAATTTGGTAAATCTTTCGATGATTGTCTTCCCTCTGAATCTTTCAACACGATCTTTGTTCGAGCATATCTTGACTAATACCACTTAAAAAAGGAACGACTCGTTATCTCTCGTTGAAATATAAATATAAATTTCGGAAAATATTCCACGAACGATATCGTTTTGTATCCATCGAGTTCCGTTCCAGTTGCCGACAGTTTTCAACGTTATTAACATAGCAAAACGAAGCAAAAAGGATTATACAAAGAGACACGGATTGCACGCATACCTCGCTTGTGAAACAATGTGTGGAAGGGTAGGTACATATCAGTGACTCGCAGCCCCTTAAAGACGAACAGGCGGCAACGTTTCGAGGCAGAGGAATCCCCAAGTCGAAACTCACTTTGACGAGAGAGTTAGGCACGAGGAACTTGCGCTCGTCTTCGTAATTTGACGAGCGGAATTCGTGGCACGCGGCGGATACGGAAAAATCGAGGCGAAGGGGTTGAGGTTGGCTCCGTGAAAGTTCGCGGTAAGTTCTATTGCTCTCTGGATAATTGGCGAGAGACGATAAAACGTATCGTAAATTGATAGATTATGTATGAGAGTGAGCTGATTCTGGTTAATATTTATTATGATTATTAGTAGCAGTGAAAAATATTCAAGTAAAAATGGTTTTTTGTATTTTTTTTAATTAATGATCAAGTATTGATATTGTTTCTTTTTTATAGAAAATCGACGCGTTGCATCGATCGGCATATTAAAAATTATATAATTTTATTTGAGAAGAGACATGCAATAACGTTCGATTCATCGTTTTATTAAAAGAGTATTTTAGTAAGACCACACTTTCGATGAAAATTATTTATTAAATTATTGATATCAACAAGATATGATGCTAAAAAAATTGCTAATTCAAAATTAATATTATGTATATTTGAAAATTGAATTTTTATTAATCGATATAAAGATACAAATAAAAAAATTGACCCAATTAATACATGAAGATCATGAAATCCAGTTGCTATAAAAAAAATTGATCCATAAATTCTATCATTAAAACAAAAGTATGAATTTAGATATTCAATTGATTGAAGGATTGTTATATTATATTATATGATTAAAATGATCGACATATTTCCACTGATACTCCTCGGATCATCCTCGATAAAATTCTCTGCCCGTTCTCGTCTCAAAATTCTAATACATCTTATACACAAAATTCTCCAATTAAGAAACGATTAAATTAAATTCTCTTAAAGATTAAATTCTTCGCGAAGACTCGTTAAATCTGATCAAGTCTCAGTCCTCATTCAATTTCGTAACGCTTATTTTCCAAAGCGAATTTCCCCTTAAAATTCACGTTATCCGTGAAGGATTCCGGTTTTTAAGCGGCAAGGAAAACTCAAAGCTTCCTCCCCCTCCACCCTTTATCTTCGACGTGACCGCGATCAAGTGGATCGTGAATCCACCGCTTTCAATCGCGTCACACTCTGCAGGAACCCGGATGCTCCGAGTTGTTTGCTTCGACTCGTTCTAAATCGAGAATTTCGATTTAGTTCGGTGGTTGGTCGTTCCGCGGTCGCGTGGCAAACAACGAGCCGTGAAAAGTTCGGGTCGATATCGATCGCGCGCATTTCGTGAACGTACAAATTGGCCTCCTTTCGAGGAGGGACCGATTGAACGAGGGGAATTTTTCGAATTTATCTTTCGACTGTACGAGAGACTTCGTAGAGAGAGGAGAGGGGGGGACAGTTACGAGCTCGGAAGGAAGGAATAAATCCGGGTAAAGAGGTCGAGAAAGAGGTCGAAATAACAAGTAGCCGGATTGCCACTGGGTAGGTAGAAATAGAGTTGGAGAACATTTGTGCAGGGAGGGAAAGAATTGCTCGATCCAATTGTCGGACAGATCTCCCGTCCGGGTCTCCCTCCGTTTATTGCTATCCGCCGATTGAACCGGCAATGGTCAACGAATCTCCCCTTAATAATCGATAATAATTCGATCGCGTAATCTGTACAGACACTCACGGTAAAGCTTTCATTACGATTCGTCTACGATCTCTTCCTCGATAAATCCATGATCTTGACGATCATGGCGAGTAACACGAGACAATATCCTTTATCCCTTGTTAAACATCCTGTTAAATCGCCACCGGAATAATTCTCGCCAACGGTAAAGAGGTGCACGCGCATCGACGACGTTCGTCGAACCGATGAACCGCGTACGCCGAGCGACGAACGACCTTTTTCGCAAGGGGTGTCCCACGCCTCGCCATGGAAACAATGTGCACAACGCAC
>NW_006263630.1:938754-942968 GCF_000469605.1 Apis dorsata | reverse complement strand
TCGGGGCGATAATCGATTGTGACTAGTTAACCCGTCACGCCGCGGCCAACCGACGCGCGATAAACGCATCACCTAATTACTCGCGGTGAATCGGGTGTACACGCAACCTCGTCTTCGTCGTCCTCGTCGAGCACGCAACGGAAGACGACGCACACGATGCCCGTTCGAGTTCGATACAAAGCTCGGTCGGTGAACGAACTCGGCTCGAAGGACGAAAGCTCGTTTCCATCGACGCTTATCGGTGGCGACACGATGTGGCGGGGGATGTACACGGGTGGAGCTCGGTGGAGCGTGGCCTCCCATTGTCGTGGTAGGTTGTTGTCGTTGGATCGTGTGTAGACGCGTGCGGACACGAAAATTGAATTTCGCGCGCTAGGCAGGGTGGAAAAAAAGGAGGGAGGGGACGTACGTCGCATGCAAAAAAGTTCAGCCGGATCCTCTGTCGACTTTCATCCTGTCCTGCGTTTCTCTCGCTTCCCCTCCTCCCCTGATCTTTTTGTCTTTTGTTTCTTCTCTCTCTCTCTTTCTCTCTCTTTCTCTTTGCCTCTTTTTTCGCGCGCTTTTCGCGCTACCTGCTCTGTGTCCACCGCCCTCCCCACGCTTGCCAGGGCTTCATCCTCATCCCCCTCCCCGGCGAGGGTGTCGGATAACTTTCGGCTGGCTGGAAATTCGATTCGAAAGCGCGCGTTGCGACGGTTCACGCGCACCAAGATACGCGCTCTCCGCGGATGACGGGGCAGGGATTGGGGGAGGGGAAAGGGGGCAGTCGATGCGGATCGGTGGAATTCCCATCTGTGTGTGGTTATTCGGAAAATTCGTGGAATTCCATGTATTTTCATCTCGACGCCAAAGTGATTTTTTAGTTAACCGTGGTTTTTTTCCCTTCCCCCTCCTCCCCCTTCTTCTCTTTCTCTTTGCTTGTGTAATCTTTATTATTGAACGTAGAGGAGAGGCAGCGAAGTAACCGTGATAGGTAATTCTCTTTGGCTTTCTTCCATTGCATTACATTATGAAATCTTGCGATCCTCCTTAATACACCCTTTAAAGCGTCCTCTTTCTTTAATAAGGTAAATTGGTGAAAAAAAAAAAAAAAAATTGGAGCATCGAAAATTCTACTTTTCTTTTTTCTTCTTTTTTTTCAGAGATGTATATACAATAATATACTTTGCGATGTCTCTCAAATGTTTCGTGATTTCTTTTCGCAATTAGAGTTCACGTAAGAATGGTCGATTCGTCACGACACCCTTCCTTCGTTTTTCCTATAAACAGTCCATTCAAGGAGCGTAGACGAGCTTATTCATTACGGCCTTTAAATGATTTTGGATCTGTTAGTAGCTTTGCTTTTCAACCCCCGACATCTGTCATTGATTAAACGATTTGCCGAGTATTTTACGATTCTCTTTGGATACTCTTTAGATAATTCATTTTCTTCTTTATCGAATAAATATTTGAATTTCCGTGTCGAACAAAAAATTGCGTATACTTTTACTTCGATTGATTATAAATTACGAATTGTATCGCAAATAAATTTTGTATACAGAAAGATTTTCGATTAAAATTGAATTTTAACCGATATCAACATTTGCACATTTGTTTAAATTAATTTTTGCGGATCGTTATCCGAGCAGAAGGGATGACGATAGTGAATCATAATGAATCATGAGACGCATCCTGGTAAATGGATGCTGCGTGGCGCACACCATGCGTCATAGTGAAGTGCGTCAGTTCGAGATAAGATAAACGTAATGGACGGGCGTGTCGCGAAAGTTTATTAGCGAATAGTTTGCAAAGTAGTCGACTTTTCTTCCTCCGTTAAACGAGGACATCTTGAAATTGGAATAATTTATCCCTTACTTTGCAAACAAACTACCGAATTTACATATTCGAATGTTTGGAAGTAGGATAATTCAACTTTCCCCTCGATGCGTGACGTTAATTGGAATGGAAGTTAAAATCGTTTGAATTTTGAATTTTAATAACAATTTTTAACTTTTTTTGCGCAGTATTTTACAATTTTGAATTCACAAATTCATAAATTTATTTCTCTTGATCGACTTCGTTACATTCTAATGAGCCAGAATTCAGAATTCTATTTAATCCGGATCATAATATTGTGGAATCAACGGATGATTCTCTTCCATTCGAAAACGCTCTTTAAACGCTCTTTAATCAAATCGCTTATTACATTTTACGTCATATGCGTATTTTCAGTAAGATAACTCAAGATACCATAAAATAACTTTCGTACTTTGAGAATCTAACGTTAACCTTTTCCAACTAAATTTCCATCTTCGTTTCGAGAATATTCTCCATTTAATCTCCATCGTAAAATCTCCACTCTCCATTTCTATCCACGATCCATATGGCAATCTCGAAATGATATATCTTGCAGTTTAATTAACTTTACACCAAACTTTACATTTCAATAGCTTTTAGAACGTCGTTTCTTTCTCAAAGATCCTCCCTGGGAACCATCTTTGATCAAATCTGGAATTAAAACTTGATGCAAATCGATCTTCGACTCTCGAAGTAAGACATGGAGGAGTAAGAGGTCGGATAACGGAATTCTTTTCGGTTAATTTCGACATGATTCGCTCGCAGCCACCGGTCTCTGGTTACACTTTCAAAAAGTTTCTACTTTCTCAGCCTAATCTCCGGCTGTCTGTCCGAAAACGACGACTCCTTGCCTTTGGAAAGAAGGAAATGAGATGATACTCAATCCGCGTCGTTCCAATCATCATCAACTGTCGAAATGAAATAAAAATTCTGTGTTTCCAGGGGAATAGAACGTTCGTCATATCGTTCGTGTCATCTAATTCTGAGCGAAAATAATTTTATCAATGAATAGTTGTTTAATTTGTCACGATATATGTTCATTTTAAAAAGACACTATTGTTCTCTGTTAATTTTTAATACATCGAGTTTTAAGTGATCGATAACGAGAAAAAGTTTGAAGAGAAGATTAGGTTCAAAAAATTCAATAATTATAATTAAATTTTTTTTATATATTTTCCAGAGAGATAAAATTTAAAAATCTTTTATTTTTCTTACTAATTTGAAAGAATATCCATCGTCTATATTATCCTATATAATCGCGAAAGAACTGTACAATAATTATCGCGAAATCATGAAGTTACGTTGGATATCAAATTGACCAATTATCAAAAATGAATCTCTCTCTCTCTCTCTCTCTCTCTCTCTCTTTCTCTCTTTCTGCAAGATTCTCAATTAATTCTCGCATTAAATTTTACGTTTCAATAAATTTCTACCGTTCCCATTTGTAATTAATAATTATCCGTATTCCAAATATGTCAAATATAAATTTAAACGCGTGCAAAATTTAAACAGAGCCGACGATCAAGAGGGAATCACAAGTATATGCAAGTTTAAATGCGTTCTCGTATTTAACGATCCTCGCCACCATTCTATTATTAATTTCATTACTTGTGCGATCATTTCGTACTTGGTTAATAATCGTCCGTTAATTCATATATATTTACTCCGTATTCGTTCCGTAATCCTGATTTTTCGTTTCTGGAACATCCTCCCGAAGAAGGCGCCTCGAGAAGTCCCCGACTAAGTAATGGTTGCTTTCGTAATCACGAATACGCTTCCCTTCGGGACGCATTACGACATCCGAGAGGACGATATCGTCCAATGATCGTCGTTTCGTTCACCGTTATTTCCCATTCAACTTGCGTGGAATCTCGTTATTATCTCCAAGTCCTGAGGTGTTGATCCTTTCAAGTCGACCGTGTGTCGACTTTTAAGAAAGTCTCTTTTCTCTTAATCGGTCTTAATCGGAATATTTGTTCACGATGAGAGTTTCTTAATCGGAGACAATTCGTGGAAGAATCTTCCCTTATCATTGACTCTAATATCGTATATAATGATGGACGAATGAAGAGGTACAGGATCGAAGAAAATTGTCGTACGTAAACTTATATCGAATCGATGCAAACGTAATACGATGATTGAATAGTATAGAGAAAATTAGATATAATTCTCGAAGAAAGACGAGTTCGTATTAATTTCACGGATATAAGACAGAGAGAGAAAGAGACGACTTGAGTCCGACTAACGAACGACTTTACCACTGAATACGGGATGCGTCGTCGCGAATTAAGGCCACGAGCATGAAAGAAGGAAGCACGTCACGTTCATTCGTATCAAAATTTATTCTATATTCTACAAATTCCATAATAATATACGAA
>NW_006263630.1:934788-938563 GCF_000469605.1 Apis dorsata | reverse complement strand
ATATATATATATATATATACATACTCGTACGATAACTAATAGATACAGAATCACAGAATTGGCGTAGAAATTTCATTTTCCAACTCGAGAGCTCGAAATCCAGCCGGGAGGATCAGCTCGCCGGTTGAATCAACGCCGAAATCCGGTTACGTTTTGTCCTCGCGGAAACGCGTCACAATAGGGCGCGCAAACTCTTGTTTCCCCAAATAATATCTTGAGCCTAACGGGAAGGCGACGTCACATATAATTTACCCTCCTCCCCCCTCCTGATTCTCCGTTTGTTTGATCTGATGACCCGCGTCACACTACTAATGCACTCCCTTCGAGTTTACGCGCGGCTGTGCACACAATCTCTGCGCGTATATTTGCGTATTCGGCTCATCATCGTCGAGGCGCATCATCGTTGTCGCGTTCAACGTTGGACGCATCCGCATCATCCGTCGGTTCCAAAGTTGATTGCGGTTCCAATGTCCAACGCTGTGTGTCTTGTCACGCGGTGTTGAGAGGAGAGATCGAGGAGGAACTCTCCCTCCTCCTCCTTTCGTTTTCGAGATTCTCGTCGAGAGGAGAGATGGTAGGAGAACGTGGTAGTTATCATCCCAAGAGTTGCTTTAAACTAAACTTTTTCTATAAATCTGTATAATCAATAAATAAATTCCAGCTGTAACCAAAGTTGATGAATGAACTAAAGAAGAAACTTGGAGCTATTATTGCTATAGGCAATCAAGTTGAAAAAGGAATTTGTGCACTCTTAGTAAAGGCTATTAATAATAAAAAAATATTATATATTCATTTATTCTATATAATATTAAATTTCATCCTCCAAAAGAAGATCTACAAAATATATTATTAATAACAATCTTGAATCACCAATATTATTTAAAATAATAGTTACTGAAGTAAAAGATTTTATTTTTATATAATAAATTACTAAACAAAATGAAGTTAATCCTAAACCATCTCGGAGATTTCATTCTACGTGGATTTATGGTTTTCGTCGTTGAACCACGGCTCTTTGTGATCCTTGTATATATGGAATATCCGCAAAAGGAATCAAGGGACGCCCGATCGACGATTGCCATTCGAGACGTGGAAGTACAGACGCGAAAGGTAATCTCGAAAGGAGTGCGCGTAACGCGTCTTATTTCTATATAAATCATATCTTTTTTTTCTTTTTTATTTCTCTCTGTCTCTCTCCTTCGTTGTTCGCGGAACTTCGCGGATTCGAAAGTGGAAAGTGGATTCAAGTTTTCGTTCCGCGAGGACACACGAGGTCCCTTTGTAATAGAAACGTACGATAACCTCCGGAATAAAATATACGTTTGCAGCGATACGACGATTCACGGTCCCTTGAAAACTTAAATTTATCGTTTCTGCGGATCCACTTGGTCGTTTCCATCTTTATTCCTCGGTTATTTCAATCCTTTGCACAACGTTTGCTTTCCTTTCCCGGGGAACGAACGTCCCTTCCCTCGGAATAATTTCTTCTTCGTACATAGATTTATATACGTATTTTTGTCTTAAAACGTATCGTCCGATTATTATTTCATTCCTTCCGATCCTTTCAGTTCGATCCATTATCGATTAGACGAGATAAAACGTGATAAAAACGAGATAAAATCTTTTTTTTTTTTTTTAAATTGTAAATATTTCGACAAACGAAGAGAATAAATTTGAAAGTTCATTTGAAGATGAACAGATTCAAGGTAAACAACCGGCCAGCGGAGACGATTACACGCTCGCTGCCGATCGAAACAGCGAAACATCTTTATGGAGTGGCATCGATTCCGTGGTTGGAAGGTGAATATCATCGGGATCTGGATACGATGGACCGTTGGTCGGTTGCGGAAATTGGAAAACATTGGTTATCGGTTACGGATCTCTCGACGGATTTTACGAGGTCGGCCTCGATCGAGGTGCATCGAATCGGCCATCGAATCGGCCATCGTGTCCAACGATAGAGTTGACAACCTCGACGATGGAGAAGGTCGATACTTTTTTTTTCGCGCATACTTGGGGGGAAGAGGGAGCCACCAGTGTTATTCGAACGTTTCGCATAAATCGGCCAATTTCGTTTGGATTCGATTGCCGCGCCCTCGTAATTCCCTCGTAATTTGTTTGACCGATTAAAATGTAAAACGATGGAGTGTCGGGGACAAACGTCGATTTCATTCCCTTTAATCGAGCCACGCCGCTTCTAATCTCTTCCCAATCCTCTTCGCCTCCCTCTTCCTCTGCGCGCTTTAAGGGTGCATCGTCTGACTATGTTTAATTGTGTACGCTTAATTCGCGGTGAACAAGGATTGTCGAGGATTTAATGGAGTGGTGTGCGAAGATTTCCGTTGTGCAGAAGATGTACAGTGGATGATGTACAGGGGAAGAGAGATTTTTTATATTGCAATTTCTTTTGTCTTTACCTCCACCTAGATTTTCCTTTTTTTTTTCCTTTGACATCAATTTCGAAAAAATTGATTTAATTATAGATATATTTAGATATCTTTCAACAACTTTCCAAAATTGAGAAATCGCTAACAAGATTAATCATTTATTTTTAATCCAAACGGAGCAAATAATAATTTTCGTTTTCCCCACTCGTACGTAAAATTATTTATGGTCCCCCCCCCCCCGTTACATCGATATGTTAATTTCCGCATTGTCCCACTCATCGAGCGTATATTTATTCCCTTCGAACCAGGGGATCCTAATCCCAGCCAGATTTCGTTCACATTGATTCACGAGCACCGATCGTTCCTATTTATTCGGCGAGTATCGTTACATCGAGTAATCCGTCGCCTCCCTCCCTCCCCCCGGTGAAAATAATAAAATCATCGGGGGAACGACGAAAATCCGATTAATTTTCAATATTAATTCGACGAGGATTAACGTTGTCCGACCGCAACCCGTTTCCAATCTAATTTTAATCGAATCGCGCGATCCCTCCTTCCTTCCTTCCTTCCTTTCTTCCCGCTAACAACAGGTCGAACGCGTGTATGTAAATCTCTTCTCTATTCTTTGGCTTTTTTCTCAATCACAGAAGTGAAGAATTCGCTGCAAAGAGAATGAAACGATATTTGCTGCGAAGAGAGACAAAGAGAGAGAGAGGGAAGAGTTTGGGAAAGTTGGTTCGGAGATTTTTCGAGCGATCTACTCCGAAAAATGGCGGAAATAAAGTAGGAAAGGAGCATCGAATGCGTGGTAATTTAAGAGTAATTCGTTTAATATCCTTAATTCGAGTTTGCGCTCGAATTACCGTGTCCATAGAGCGAATTTGAATGGGTGGATGTATTGAATTCCCTCCCCTCCTCCCCGTTTTGCGAGTTTAAAAACCAGTTTCCAGTTCTTTGAGAAGTGGAATATTATTATATTTGAAAAGAACGGGCCAATAACGCGCGCATTTATCGTAGGAAATGAATAAAACAGAGAGAAAGAGAGAGAAAGGAAGAAAAGTGATGCAGGTCGAATCGGATCGTTTGCTTGCTTTTCACGGTTCATGGTTTTTTATTTCCGATTTTTCCTCAATTGTCAAGTGTATTTCGTACACTGAAATACATATCAATGTAGAGTAGTTTTGATCGATGCTCGTTGAGTGCATTCGTTAATTCGATCTTGATAAAAATATACGAAAAATACACGAAAAGATAGTTCTATTGAAATTAGCGTATATGATCCAATTAATAGTCTCATGATGATAAATATAAATTTGTCATTAATATTTCGAAAATTTCTCTTATTTTGGCCTTTTCTTTATTTCTATCTATTTTTCATTAAGGAAAGT
>NW_006263630.1:932287-934646 GCF_000469605.1 Apis dorsata | reverse complement strand
AAAAAAAAAGGAGAAGGAAAGAAATTCAAAATAGCGAGCGTCCCGATAACAGTTTATTTTAATTAAAACCGAACGGGAATAAAGTTGGCCGCTTAAAGATTAACCGAATTTCCGGAATGGAACACGGCTGCCGGAAGTTCCATTATCGCTCGAACCTCGCGAAATCTTGTAAATTACGCGAGCTTACTTTGAAATTCCATCGCGAGAACTATGAAAGGAAGGAGGGCGGGAAGAACCGCATCTCTCAAGTATTAAAGGTAGGAAGAAGAAAAAAGGAAGAGAGAGGAGAAAAAAAAAAAGGAGAAAAGAAAAGGAGGATCGGAAGCATGTGGTCGAGAAAGATTCTACGGAAGCTTGGAACGAGGTTGAATCGATCGGATGGAGGCCGAGTTTTTCTCGCTCGCTTCATCGACTCGGTATCGGCGGCGGAAGGCGCAGACCAATTACGGACGATTCGCATTGCCTTCGGTATATATTATCAAACGGTGTTCCAAAGTTAGTAGCCTCCTCTTCGATCTACCCGCCAATCCCTTTCGTCTGAAAAAAAAAAAAAGGCAACTCGAAAGTTTCCTTTTCCTCTTTCTCTCTCTCTCTCTCTCTCTCCTTCACCAATCTCTTCTTCTTCTTCTTACCACCACTCCACCACCATCAATATCTTTTCCGCCCCCTTCTCTCATTTCCGTACCTCTCTCTCTCTCTCGAGATCGAGCCAGGTTTCGACCAAGAAAGCAGTCGGTGAACTGTTCGATATAGTCGAATAGTTGAACGAAGGTCGGAAGAGGGAGAGGGGGGCGATCAGGAGAGGAAAGTTGGGGCAAGTTTTCGGACGAGTCTAATCGTCCAAGTCCGAGGCCCGCACGTTCGCTTTCCAGCCTGATTTATGACGCGGCGAAAAGGGATCCAGCTTGGTTACCTGGATCGAGAGGTCGAATGAATTATCTTTGAAACTATCTGGACTCCGGCGTATCCTTCGAGGTTCACGATGGAAGTCATCATCTTGCGAAATACGAAATACGAGATACTTGTCGATGAATGGAACAAGGTTGGAGATCTTTTCCGATCCGTGTTCCCGATTCACTCGAGCATTCGATATTTTCGGAAAAGAGACGTTCGAGGAAGCGGTAATTAACGAAGTTCGGGGGCGAGGAGGAGGGGCCTCGTGTTGCTCGTTTATTTTAAACTTGCTCGATTCGAATCGTGGAAATGGTTGCCGAGGATTTCAATTCGACGTAAGGGGAATTCTGATTTCCAAGGGGAATGATTCGACGAAGAACAAGACTTGTGCTTCGCAATTTTCTCTCTCTCTCTCTCTCTCTTTCAATTCGCGGAATTATCGAGTCACGGTTGTATATTGATAAGGATTGGAAACATTCGAACATGTTTAAAAAAATTTATAATTTTTGTTATATCAATAAGCGAATGGTCCATTTATTTCTTCTTTATTTTTTATCCAACAGTTAAAAAGGAAATATTCCAATACAATATCAACAACAAGATCGAAAGAGGCGAAAAATTTGATAAATTCTAAAATCACATTTCAACGAAACAATTCGAAACCATAAAACCTCGCCGACTACAAAAGAACCTAACTTATCAACCTCGTCCCTCGCAGTTTTCCAATTATTTCTAAAACAAAAAAAGAAAAACCATTGGTCGTCGAAATGGTTTCATCCGTAACGTATCATCCGCATACATCTGACTCAAAAAAAAAAAAAAAAAAAGAAAAAAAAAATAGAACAAATGGAATCGCGTCGATTCGTGTTCCACCGATGATTCCGCCAATTCCATTGACCCAGTTGCGTCCCCGGGTCTCGGAGAAAGCCTGAGATAAAACCTCCTAAAACGGAAAGAGATCCTCGAAATCCCGAATCCCATCCTGATCATCCTGGTGGCTGGTAGTGATACACCGGTACACATGCTCGTGACATTTTACTAAAGCAATCGTTAACTCGTATTCAAAACAGATCGCTGATGTCGTAGCCGCTTCGTGCCTCCACGATGATCCGGCTAATCTAGCTGACCCGACTCGCTCAAGGTATCCGTTTATGTACCGGCCTGTTCAAACCCGAGAACAGAGAGCCAGAACAAAGATGGATGGAGCGGACGAGAGAGAACGAAAGAGAGGGATGGCCGAAGAGGGAGAAAGGATGTGGAGGCGCACTCCTCGTTTCCCATATTATCTCCACGCCGGTTCGGTCTACATTGGACACGATCCCGTAACTCATATCACCATGTGTCACAGGCTTAATCTAATTCACGATCGTTGCCCGTCGTAACTCATTCGAGAATAATTGCTCGATCGATATTTCGACCGTGCGTCACGTTTACCGCACCGCGTTTCGCCTCCACCTCCTTCTAT
>NW_006263630.1:931107-932000 GCF_000469605.1 Apis dorsata | reverse complement strand
GTTTCGTTTGGGTAGGGGGTGTGAGGGGAGGGGGTGGGGGCACGCTCGACCCACTCCTTCGATTCGATCGAACGATGCACGCCCGATAGGTTTGACAGGATTTGGTATTCCATCCTGATGCACCGCCTCCAACAAGGTTAACGGGTGTAATGGATCTCGCGATTGTTTTACCTTCGCCTGTTGCCCACCCTCACCCCCCCGGTTCGCGTCTCTCATTTTATTCGTCGTTTGGTTTATTTGTTGCGGGAGGATTTCGTGTTGTTGTTTCAAGTTAAACAAAACGAACGTTCTATCTTTTTATTATGGAGCCATCACCTCGATTTTCAGAATTTATTTCCTTCGTTTATTAGTAAAAATGCGATGCCGATATTGGAACACCATTTTGTGTCGAAGTAGTACGAATTAATTACGAGTCAATGTCAATGAAAATTATATATGAGAAAGTTATATTCTTTCTTAAATATTAATTTCCGAATCTAATAATCGGGTGTATTTATGCGATTATAATAGAAAATACAAACTATAATTTTGATTATATACATATGTAAGTACACACGTATTGCTCGATGACGATAACCATCAAACATTTTCAATTCAACTGCACGTTCGGTCGAATTGGCAAAAATCGGGAGCGAAATTGAAGATCATCTATGAAGTCCCGACAACTGTCCGGATGCATCAGTGCCTCGTTTATCGCGGCTGCTGTCACACGGCTCGAATTTGCAGATGCATTTTTCAAACTCGATATATCCGGGGAAAAATCGAACGTGCCGCTTTGACGAACAATACGATCAAGAAGCCAAGTGCAGACGGCCCTGGGCCAAAAAATTTGTTTTCGTATTTTCCAAAACTGAAATGAACACGGTCGTGACGTTCCTATGCAATTGCAAGCT
>NW_006263630.1:925246-930807 GCF_000469605.1 Apis dorsata | reverse complement strand
TCTTTCTTTCTTTTTTTCTTTTTTTTTTTTTTTTGTTATTTTAGCTGACAGGCTTCTCGCTTTGATTGATTGTGACGAATAGCCAGCGTTACGAGGACGTTTCTCCGTATCAGCTGGCGTGTGTACGCATTTCAAACACATCCCCAGGAACGAGCAGCAATTTAATCAGTCGTACATGGCAACGTATACATTGTCACTGTATACGTTCTTTTACAAGACCGTTGATGGTGTGATTCATTTTACGTGTTAACCGTGTTACATCATTCACTAATCTTATAGAGATACGTATCCTCGAATAATACGGCGCGTCAAATATAACGAGTGTGATCTTTTTCTTCGATCGAAGTGCAAAGTTTTCGCTTCGAGAATAATTTAAAATCGTATCTAGTCTTCGTAGCATCGAACTCGAAGACTTGGAAGGATTTAGAAATTTCTGAGCTGTTGCTTAGATTTAGATTTTTTCCTCGTCGCAAGGAATCATTTCGGGAATCGAACTGATTTTATTATTAAAATGTACAACGAGTTTTTAGGAACGAAAGGAGTTGTAATCTTGTTCAAGCTCGACTTTCGTGTCATTTAATGTGATGTTAAAAAATGTTAAAAAAGAATCGGAAAGAATCCCTCCAACGTTTTTAATTCGTAAAAGCAATCCCTTTAATTAAAATTTTACTCATTAAACAAAGTACGATAGATGAGGTAACAAAAATAAAATTAATTGAAATTCAAAGTTAATTCTTGCAAACATAATTCGAAAATGCAAAAATTGGGGATAAAAAAATATTTCCTTTCTCCCCTTTTATAAAATATAATTATAATTTCAATCGAGGAAAAATTAACCACGTTTCGCGAGAGAGAAGAGAGAGGAAAAGACTTATTCGCCTGGAGCGCTCGGAAGTATAATTATCGCGTGTGCCCTGTGTGCTCGTGACGCTTGTCGATCAAAACCATGAGCCTGAGCCGTTCTGTAAATGACACTCGGCGCGTGTCGCGATAAATCGCTTTTAAATTCGCAATTCGATAATAATGCGTCTCGATACGAACGTGCAACGACTGTTTCGCAGTTACCATCCACTTTATCTGAAGAGTCCCGTGATTTTTCCGCCGCTGATTCTCAAAAGGATCGAGGATCGAGGAAACCACGGCACACGGTGGGGTTGAGTGAGAGAGGATCGAGGCAAAAAAGGGAAAAGAAAGAGAGAAAAGAAAAGAAGAGAAAAAAAATGTTCTCGTACGCCATCATATCCGAGTGGAGTGCGACGAGAGATATGGGAACATTGAAAAAGTCGTGGAATAGTTTCGAGCTTCGAAACACGCTTTAGAGAAGAATAGTTACCGCGGCTCAACGAGAGAATTTCTCTCGATACGGCAGTCGATCAGCAGTGGTTACCGCTATGAGGAGAGAGAAAAAAAAGAAAAAAGAAAAAAAAAAAATGGAGAAGAAATTCTGTTCGTCAAAACAATATGTAAATATATCGTGCAAACGAATATCGAATTTCTATTCTATCCTTATGGAAGTTTTTTTTTTATATTTTTTTTTTATTTAGCGAGGAGCTTAAAATTTATTTACTTTTTTTTTTTTTTATCTGTGTCGAAATATTTTTTAAACGCGGACGAATCACCCCGCGTTTTATTTATTATGTTTGCCATAGATTCCACGGGATTAGAATTTTATTTCGCGAAAATATCGGCGAATATCGTATCAAAAATTCTCAGTATCGACGTTTCGTTTTTTTTTTTTCTCCCTCTTTTTAAATATTCGCCCAATGTTCCAATAATGGAATCCAAAATCGAACGATATCGAAAATTCCTATAGGATCGTTGAGCGTGAAAATTTTAAATGCTCGCGTGTCATATCGTAATACAGCAAAGAGGAGGACGCGAATGAAACGAAAGAGGGAAAAATGGGGAAACGGTAAAATAAAAATGGCGTTCCGGCCGAGAAGGGGGCGGAATGCTTGAACTTTTTCGGCAAGTTTCGAGCACTCGGGGGCCACTCGAGAAGTTTTCAGCTGGCTGGTTTTCAACCTTCCTCCCATAGATTTTCTACCCCCTCCCCCCTCGCTCATCAGAGTGGCGAGTCTCTGCAATTTGCGCTCGCAACATCGCTTCAATTATAGGACAGGCAGATTCGCCGCTCATTAAAACCGGTCGAGACCGCTCTTCTTCCTTGACTCGAGGGTGGCGAGGTATCTCTCCCTCCCTCCAACTTTTTCTTTTCTTAACCTCGTTATTTCCGATACAGCGTTGATCGACCAACTCTAAATAAAGGCGAATTTATCTAAAATCGAAGTTCTCGAGAAGTAGGGGAGAGGCAAAGAGAGAGTGGCACTCGAACAATAAGCATTCGACTACTCCTTCCCTCCCCCTCCTTCCACGCTTCGCTCATCCCTTCGGGGGCTTTTCTTATTAATTCCTAATTAAACTCAACGAAAATATCTCCGAGACGGGATTCAGAATTCAACGAGGGCCGTCTATCGCTATCGATCTTGACCCTGTTCGCCATTTTCTGTCTGTTTGGTATGCCGTGGATTTATCTCGGCAGTTTAAGAGACATCATAACTCGGCTTTCGTCCGATTAAACACTTTTTAAATTATTGCATTGCAGATTTCTTTTTTCCACTTTCATTCACTACTAATACTATAATCAATCGAAAATAGCAAAGTGTTATAAAATTATTCTCAAAGTTTTTTCTTCGAAATCATTTTCTTCGAATTCTGAATCTTTGAAGGAAACTGAAAAGGAAAATAAGATTGTAATTCGAACATATTCGCTTTTCCTGTATTTTAAATTTCAATCATTCATCTCATCGTCTATTTTAAGTATCAATATGATATCGATTGAATTCATAAAAATAATACTCGAATTTTTAGTCTATCCAACAAATCCAGTAACCTTTTTCAAGCTAGATCAGTTCAATCTCGATTCGCGACGCGACACGTGACGTTTCATACTCTGTAAAAATACCCGATAAAAAAAAAAAAAAAGAAAGAAGACAGAAAGAAACATTTATCAATTGGAAATAATTCACCCGTGGTTCCTTATCTGCAGTTATTCAAAAAACGACGCTCCCCATCGATTCGTGAAATACGACCGATCCGGATCGTTTTTAAACGAAATTACGCTCCGTGCACCGTTAAAGCGTTGTAAATATTAGAAAGCGGCCATTCTGCAACGCGTGTGCTCGTCCCACAGGGAACAATACGTCGACTCCTCTGCGTGCACGCAGAGATTCGATCTCCATTATCGCGGATCCGATATCGAACCATCGTCCGATGACCAGAGACGCATCCCTCGTGAATATTTCAATGAAACGCGACGATTTTTCCAGCCGTGAAATTCCGCCGTATAACAAGCGCCTTCGTTATTAATTGAGAGATGCAAAAAAGAAAGAAAAGGAAAAAATTTTTCAAAAAATAAATTATATAAATTATATAAATTATATAAATTATATAAATTATAAATACTTCGATAAATCGTTCGTATAATATATACACGAACGATATATTATGGTTACATATAATAAAAGTTCGTGTATGTATATATATTAAGAGGATTTTACGTATCCCGAATGTTTACGTATTATAAATACGTATTATATAAATGTTTACATATCGTACAAACGAGCAGTCGTTCGGCGACAGCTCACGCGATAAGACGTTCTCTCCGTAACGAAAATTACGAAAATTTTATTTAATTCGTTTAATTCTTTCGTCGTTTAAGTTCGAAAAAAAAAAAAAAATTTCGCGCGAGTAAAAAAAGAAAAAAAGAAAGGAAGAAACCTCGTATATCATCGTATCTTTCGATTCGATCACATTATTCGTGATATAACTATACACGATTTTTCCACTGTATCGTGTATCTAGAAAAACGAAGGGGGAAGGAATAAAAAGTGGAGAAGGAAAACGAGGAGGCGTATTCGCGTATAATTCAACCGTGCTTGTAAATTCGTCGAAGTCGGAGGATCGAGCCGCTTTAAACCGTGTGTTCCATTTAAACTCGGGGAAATGCTCGCATGCACGTGAATCGGTTTTGGCCGAACCAACGGATTACCATTGGCTAATCCCCCGCGGAAAATGTGGAATCATTAATACGCGTTGATGGCGCGGTGTCTATGCGGTCGCCGCGTATTTTCCTACTCCTCGTCAATATGTATCGTCGAATTAACGAAGGGAGGAAGAGGAGGAGGAGGAGGAGGAAGGAGAGGGGGGAGGGGGCATGATAAATTCACGCGGGTGTGTTTTTACCACAAGCGATCGAACCCGTGGATCGCTGTAATGTTACGTCGGCCTGTAAATTTTCTATGGTTCCACGCGTTGTTTGCGTTGTAGGCTCCCTATTCTTTTTTTAGGGAGGGAGGAACGAAATTGCTGTTGTCTCGATTCTTGATCGCGGCGGGGAAAAAACGCGATTCTTTGGCGGTGAACGAAGGAAAGAAAATAAAGGAACAGTCCGAGAGCGAATATAAATTGTATGGTATATACAATTTGCTCCGTTACAACAAATAACTTTTGGATCGTGGTTTGTTCAAGGATTTAAAATGGAATGATGGATGGATAGAAAATTGCCTCTGCTTTTTAATCTTTTTATTTGCGAAGAAATTGAAATGAATTCGTTCTTCTGAATATCTTTATCGTAAATAAAATAAAAAAAAAAAAAAAAGAAAGGAAAAAAGTAATTCGATATCACACGTTTATTATACAATTCAGTTTAGATACAATTACGTTTTAGTAAACGTATAGTATAAATTTTGCATAACCCTAATGAAATCGAGATATGTTAATTCTCCATAGGGATTGATCCCTTAAAAAAGAAATTATAAAAAATAAATATCCGGAATTATTTACTATTATTATACCGTTTAATTAAGGGCGGAAAAGGGATAAATTTAGATAAATCCAATGAATTGATATCGATTTCATTTTCAAAATTGAATTGAAAATTAACAGGTGGAAATCGAGGTAAATCTCTGAATAACGGGATCGAATCGGGGCAAACGGCACGTTCCTCCATTCCTCGAATATTTATCGAAACTTCGGACGTATCCTATGCATCCTATCGCGTAGAACGTAGTTTTAACAAAGCTTAGCTTAGAGTTGCGCAACGCGTTACAAAAATATCCCCGATACGGGGGATAATTATCGGGGAATCATGGGGGGAAGGGGAGTAGGGGGGGGGTTGTGCACCGCGTAATGCGAGGACTCCACGCACGCGCGCTCCACTCCATCGAACGAAATCATTGCTAAACAGCGAGGGTACCGTCGGATAGAAATGATAATTGGCACGCACGCATGCACGCACGCACGCACGCACATGGGAACAAGCTTCGGGGAAAGGATTTTAACGGGTGCAGGAATTATTTATCATTACGGATTATGGTCGCTCTCGTGGGTTATTAAACAAAACGAAAGCCATAAGAGGGAATGATGCGCGGTACGATGAATTATCCCATCGAGCGGATAGGCGAGGCATTAAACGCACGTGCAATCTTCGCGCATTCGAGCTAACAGTACTCGGTGTAATCTTGCATTCGGAATTGCTCGTCGAATCGAGATCGTCGGAT
>NW_006263630.1:915051-924952 GCF_000469605.1 Apis dorsata | reverse complement strand
ATTTTTTTTTTCTTTTTTTTTTTTCGTTTCTTTGTTAACGGTTCGGGATCGAGGATACGATTCAAGAAAGTAGAAAGGAATAGGAATTGGAAAGAAGTGGTAGTTTTGGTTGAGATAGTAATTTGTATAGAAATGGATATATTTTTTTTTTATTTTTTAATATAATTTTTGAACAATTCTTATGCGAATCGTTATCTATTTCGTAAAACGAGTTTCTTGAATCGAATATTATTTCCAAAAATATTTCGCTATCGAATTACTCCGCTTATTCTACTTTCTGTACGTCCAATGAATTATAACTCGACGAATAAAGCCGATGAATCGAGGACGAGCATCCCTCGTGATCGTCGTTATTATTCCGGTTTGCACCTTTTGAAACGGTACACCGTGTCTCGCCTTTGATATCGAAAGACGTTCGAGTGGCGATCCTTCTCTTAACGATATGTCGAGGCTCTTCCCTCCCCTCCCCCCTTCCCCAAATCTGAATCGAGATCTTGCAATGGAATCTCGATTCCATACGCGAGCTAAAGGATGGAGGTGGAGCTGAAACAGGGGCGATGATCGATATTTCGAGAAGCTGCTGTTTCGTGCACTGGCATGTTACACGTGTCGTGATTTGATCGAGGTGAAAACTCTCTTTGTAGAATTTTGCTTTGTCAAGTTGTTTGCATTTGCTTGGAGAAAGTATTGCGCGTGTCTCGAAAGTTACTTTTCTGGAGGGGTTGTGAATTTAAAAAAAAAAAAAAAAAAAGAAGAAACGCGTTGAGAATCGAGATTAAATTGAATTAAAAATTGTGCAAGAAGAGAGTTGAAAAATTTGAATAAATGTATGTATAGAATAGAATTGTGGAAAATTTTATTTTTTTTACTTCAATAATGGGATAATTTTAAACGCAGTACCATTTTTCTTGAAACAAGATTACGCGATTTTTACGGGGAATTGAAGGGATTCTTTGGAAATTGAGATTTGAGAAAATACGCGGGACGGTAACGTAATAGAATTATAGTAATTTTCAAGAGATAAAGTTGAATTTGAACGATGTGAATCCGCGTTGGCGAATTTTCACCGGTTTGCCGGTTCCCCTGCCGTGCATTTCGCGTGCCATTGACGTAAAACTCGGCCTGGATTTAAATTCCACGGACGACAGAACGTCGAACGCATCCGTGATGGGATTGAGTATTTAATTAGAACAATCGTAGATAGTAAGATAATTGAATTCCGGAATTCTTCTACTGGAAAAGAGGAATCATTCGTTGAAGGAAAGTAAATGATCTTTTCTCTCGTGAAAGAGCCCACATCGATCAACGATATACCCTATATTTTATACGTTATTTTAATTCCCCAAGCATTGAAGATTATTTTTCAAAGATGATATTCAAGATTACATTGTTATCACGTTCAAAGATCACATCGAATTACGAATACGTTTTACTTTAATGGAATATCTTTATTCCTAATCTTTTTAACGTAAGAAAAAGATATTTGATAATATATCGAGATTCAAACGATATTCATAAAATTGTACAATATCGTGGAAAAATCATTAATAATACTCACTTTCAATCCCAAAAACTTACAACAAACTTAAATACTTGGGATAATTCATCGTTTGTGACACATCGTTGGAGAACACTTCTTGCTATTCTTCCATCAAATTGAAAGGGAAGGGATACACTTCAATAATTCGTCACGATAATCAACAGCATCAAAATCGTTAAATAACCATCGCATTATCGAGAGGAAGGCCCATCAACCCGGATCAGATTTCACGAGTGAACGATAATGGAGACCCCTTTCGAACCCCTTTTTTATCCGATTCCAAATGCCTGGGAGGAGGAATATGTCCCGTTTTTCGGCCCCGATTTAATGCCGGCGCGCCAGATATTTGGAAATAAAAGGAGGAGGAGGAGGGGAAGGGGGAGGACGCGAAATCGGCGGCACGGTACACGTACGTACCGGTGTACGTATCGGAAAACGATTCGGGGATCGAAGATGAAAACCGTCGGGCGCATGCCGGCTGGAAGAGTCACGCGGAGAAAAATATCATCGAAGCTTTCGAAGCGATATTTCGCGCGGATGGGGGACGCAAGAAAGCCGATTTCGTCCGCTTTGTTTGTCTCTCCCCCTCCTCCCGCTTTATTAAACCTCCGAACCCCGAGGAGGGGGGTTCGGAAATACACCCGATATTAACGCCATCGCTGTTTGAATCCAACCCTGTCCTGGATCTCTCTCTCTCTCTCTCTCTCTGTTTCTTTCTTTCTCGGATAGGTTGTTTCGGGGAATTAAAAATATTTCTTAGACTTTGTTTCTAGTTTGCGAGTATTCGAAACAGGAACGAATCGAGAAAATAAAATAAGTCGTGATGGGTTTCATTATTTTTTTTTCGTTTCGCGATTATTGAAAACGAGAGATAAAAATTGCTGCAATTATAATCGTTTATACGTAAAGTATGATAAAATAGATATTTGGATATTGGAGATAGTTTTAATCGCAATTTTATTTACGATTGTATATCAATTAACGATACAAGTAAAGAATGGAAGTACTGTTATTTGTTTGTAAAAAAATATTGAGAATAAGAAATTATTTTCTAATAATTTGGTGCAATTTGGTGCACGAAAAAGAAGTCGCTTTTTTCGATCAATGTTGAAGCGCGTTTAACTTCCATTCGTGCAACAATGGGAGGCGAAGTTGGTCGATTCGGCTTTCGATCAGAGAGAGAGAGATTTTCAAAGTTAACAACAACGTCCTTTCTCGTTCGAGTTTAAACACATAGTGGAGATAGATTTTGCAAGGGAGAGAGGAAGGGAAAAAAAGAAAATCGCAAATATTTTCACCGGCGCAGTCTGATTTTCGGCAATTGGGGAAGGGGGATGGTTTCCATCCGGAGGAGGAAAATTTCCGTGCATCCAGGGAAGAAAAACACGGGAAATAAACGGCAACCGGGTCAATCCGTGTTTCGAATACGGTTTAAAAAAATACCTCGTAGCAAATACACGCGGTGCAAAAATGAATTTTTTTTCTTCTCGTTTTCGATCTTGAATTTTCCTTTTTTTCTCGAAGATCGAATAATATTAGAATAATGTGTCTTACGGAGGATGATTAATTCAGATAATTCTGCCTATCACTCGAAGAAAGAAATTCCGTGTACAAACGATATCTCCATACCATTACTCGTGACGGGATAAAAATTCCTCCTCTCGCCTATACGTGACTACTTGGTCGAATAGAACGCGTCATCTTGTAAAAATCGAATATCTCTCCCTTCGCCGGGGATGATCCACCGTTAAGTCTTCGAGATGGAAGACCGCCACGCCTATCCTCGTCCACGTTCCGCGCTAGATAAAAATTCTGCCACGCAAGGCGACAATGCTCTCGCCGATCGGACGTGACAGGACGAAGAGGTGAGAGACGAATAGAGTGGAATTCGATACAAATGCACGAGGGATCGGGCGGATGACACGGAGGAAAAGTGGGGCGAAACAAGTAAGTCTGACTAACTCACGACTATTTTCTTTTCGCTCCATCCCGGACGTTACTTATCCCGTGTGATTTTAGGTGGAAAATTTAAGGAATTTTTCCGAAGATTGAACGCAAAAATGTCGGTTTAGCTTTATTTATTTATTAAATTAGCAATTTTTTTTCTTTAGATAAAATTCTCTACAAAAATCTCCTGCTGCGAATAAAATTTCTGGAACAGTGGAATTAATTCCTGATTTTTTTGGTAAAAATTTCATTAATCGTTTACTTAATATTATTTTTGGAGAGTTGATAAAATCTGTGGAAATACTATTTACAAATGGGATTAATCGAAATAGTCCAATATGAAAAATTGGGAAAAATTGAGGGAAAAAAGAATTCAGGGAAACATTATGAGTTAACATTAAAACTATCAACAATCCAATCGAATTAACTCGATCATTTTATTTCTGCAATCAGTAAAACTGTGCAGGAAAACCTTTATCTCAATAAAGATCCAATTAATCGGTTCCATTCTTCTAAAATTACTTTTTAATTCTAATTATCCATGAATAATAATATACGAAAAAGCAATTCCATAGATTGATAATTCTAAAACGAATACACGCTCGCTTTATCAAAATTAAATCGCCATTCCAACATGGAAAATATGCTTCGACATGAAAATTTGCATACCCGCGTGTTCCTTTTACCCTCCCCTTAAATTTTCTTCCCGCTTAATCCCAAATACTCTGTATATCAAGGCTTGTAAATGCCTTTATCTCGAAGTATCTCGCTTTAGTGGGTATCCTGTATAAGGAGTCGTGACTTCGTTTTAAATTCTCCCGATCCGAAGTAACGTCGTTTAGAAGAGAAATCGCCCTTTGCACCGACAATAAGGAAACGATCGACAAGAGAGGAGGAGGAGGAGGAGAAGAAGAAGAAGAAGAAGAGAGGATTCAACGTTTGTAGCCGGCCGCGTTTCCTCGGATGCGCACACACCGTCGTCCATCTCGATCGATTTCATCGAACGCTTTTTCTTGCCTGATTTACGACCTCGTCGTCAAACTTTACGCGGCTGTAACGTGGATCTCGATTATATATCGCGGCCGCTGAAAGCTTTTCTTTTTTTTCTTCTTCTTTTTCATCGAGTGAATTTTAATGATTCTTCCGTGAAATGATCTTTTGCATTGCGCGAATTTTTGAAGCTCTCCATGCATTTTCTGATATTTTAATAAAATTTTGTTTTTATAAGAATAAAGATATAATTGAAATCCGTCAATATTATTTTCATTATTTTTATAATTTCGTTTGAATAATCGGTTTGGAAATGTTTTGATGGAAAAATTCAAAATTAAAAAATAGGTCAAAGTTCGTTAATAGCCTGCTTTAAGATTCTTGTACGTAAGTAGCGTCCTATTCGAGCGATATTCAATATCTTGGCGAGTCTTAATCCAAACTTTTCAACGGATTAAAACTTGACGCGTTGATCGATGTAAAATTGTATCGCAACTAAAACACAACTACCATCGTTCACGGGCGACAGCGAAATTTCATCAAGGAAAATCAAATCTTGGCAATCGATACAAAACAAACGATTGACGCCCCCATACTCGTATCTCCATCCAACTTTCACGAAAAATAACTTGCAAGTTATCGCGCATCTCCCGTAAAAAAAAAAAAAGGACGATGAACTCTGAAAAAAGGACGTTAAACGCGATATCCTCTTCGATGTTCGGGATCACAGCACCATTTTTTGCGTATTTACGCGTTTTTGCCGACAACAGAACCGACCACGAATATTCGAGTCGAGAGTTTACACGCCGAGTTACATCTTCCGCGTTTCTCTGTTTTACTTTGGCCCATCGGCGAAGATTGTTTACTGTTGGCGCAATGTTCCGGCGGAACTTTGTTCCTTCCCCCAAGTTGGCCCAAAATTATTTTACATCCCCGGTATTCGGTATGCAATCGAGGAAATGCATAGCCCAAGTGCCAACTCGAGGCGTATATTTCGGATTTATCGATCGTGGAAATTGTTTCGAAGAATGGACTTATTTATTATTATTCAATCAAGCAGATGAAAATAACCGTACTGAATGGAAAAAGTAGGCCGGTATGGAATCTATATATAACACACGTTTGATTCTGAGGTTTCTTTAAAAAGTTTGAAATTTAAATTTGTGAAGTTACTTATACAATATACATTAATCATGATAATCGAGGCAATTCGCAACATTTCGTTCCGATGTAACGTGAGATATTTTCACGATAAATCGTAATTAACGATACTCTCATCGATCCGAAATAAAATCCATTCATTAACCCAATTTTAACGTGGAGAAATCTCTACGTATCTCAACAACATTTCTCTGTAGAGTGGACGTTCATCTTCCCCCTCTTAAGAGGGACAAGATTCTTTGCGATTCTTTGCGTATAATTTCGAATTCCTGTCGGAATTCCAAGAAGATTCGCACGAGGCAATCAAGGATGGACGAAGAAATCGGGGTCATCTTATGACGAGGAATCCTATCAGGATCCTCCACGTGAAAATCCGTGAATCGAAGTGGGCAACGAGAAGATACTGGTGGACACGCACGCGTGAGTTGAATATGGATTGAAGAGGAATGGAGAAAGAGAGAGAGAGAGAGAGAGAGAGAAAAGGAGAAAAGGAGGAGGACAGCTCGAAAGGAGAACTTAAACGCGGAATAGCGTGGAAATAGGCGGTACTCGTCCGGTGCTTCGAGCCCGTTCCGCCGATTTAATAACGTAAATTGTGCGCGACTCGCTTTAGCAGTTCCGTCACGAATTTTTCTAAAGCACACTATCGAGTGTTCGAACTCCTGCCGCGAATACAGAGATCTATCCCTCGGCGGGGGGACCACATCCATCCATCCCCTTTGTTCCTCCTCCTCCTCCTCCTCTCCTTTCTCCTGTTTCGTTTCCTTCTTTCCTCCTCAGTACCCCTCCCCATCCTCTCGAGGGTGTCTCTCGTTTCTTTCTCGTTTCTCATAAGTCGATCGTGTCATACCATCCCTTCGTTCGTTCCTCGCCTAGGTAACTCGAGGTGACAGGCTCGCTGCGAAAGCTAAACGACGAATTGCACACTCTCCCCCTCCCTACGTGACTCGCATTCGACTCGTCCCTCCCCCCGGCTAATGTGCCACCCGACATGCTATGCTCCCCCTCGCCACGCGTCCTCTTCGCACTCTTCGATGCACGAAGAGAGTTCCTTCCTTTGGTTTTTTCTTTTCTTCTTCTTCTTCTTCTTCTTCTTCTTCTTCTTCTTCTTCTCCTTCTTATTACAACGTTGCCTCGTTCTTTCGCGGAGGTTCGAGTCGTTTGTGAAAAAGAAGGTGAAAGAGAATCGGATATGAACGGAGACGGTTATACGATATATTGAATCCCGGCGCAGAGAATTTCCTGATGGGGTTTCGGCTGCTTCCGTTCCGTGACTCGTGGAACAATAGACTCTGGGCCGGGAAATGGAGCTTTTTCTCTTGTAAAAAAAAAAGGGGAAAAAAGCAGAGAGAAATTTTAAATTGGTTTACAAGGCTCTTTTTTTTTTGTCTTTTTCGCATCGGGGTTTGTTTGCCCCTATTTCCTGCCCGGAGAATTGGATTCTATCGATGTTGCTACGCGTTACTATCGTTCAGCAAGTAGTAGCCAGGAATAACTAACGCGCTCCTCTCATCTATTTCGAAATATAAAATTGGGAGGAGTTCAAATTGTCTTAAACATCGGTTAATCGCAATTCAAATTTTTCCAACTAATATCTTCGACTAATATTTTTACGTACAATCTTGTACGTAGGATCTTTCTTTCTCTTTGCCAGTTAAAACGAATTTCGCCAAGTTCAAACGCGAACGCCTCGTAACAAAAGTCGTGAAATGTTGAACAATTGAAAATCACGACAAAGAGAACAATTCTTAAGCGATTACAAGCGATAAGAAAGAAAAAAAACACGCGATTACGCGATATAATTGTTCCCTATCCTATCCCCTCGACTCGAGAAAGAATAACAAACGATCGCCCTTTGAACTTTCCTCTCCCTTTTAACGATCGGGAAAGGAGGGAAGGGAGAGCCGCACGCAAATCGAGGCGTTTCAGTACGTAGTATCTTTCCGACACTTTGGCAAACTCGCGGAGAGGAGAGAAATAAAAGAGGAAGGGAAAAAGCTAGGTTGGCGGCAAAGGGAATACGCGAGGAGCAAACTGAAGATGGCGAGAAGAGGGTGAGAGAAAAGCGTAACAAGGCGTCGGGAAATGGAAGAAAATCGTCAGCCTGAGAGGCGTGACGACGACGAGCGTGGTCGAACAATTTTCCTTACCTAGCCTCTCCTCTCTCTCTTTCTCTCTCTCTCTCTCTTTCTCCCTCTCTCTGTATTTGCATGCGAGTAATGAACACCAGGCAGGTTGTTGAAGACGAGACCCTGAAGAACGCGGCACCCTGGAGGCGCTGGCGGTCCCGGAAAAGAAAAAGGACGTCTAGCTGATATCAGCGCCCACCAGACGCGATAACCTCTCGTGTATGAAGCGTAGTTAACCGGCCACTCGTGCAACCCCTCTCTCCCCCCCTCTCTTTCCTTCTTTCTTACGTCACCGCGTCTCGACGATCTCTCTCTCTCTCTGTCTCTCTCTTTCTCTCTCTCTCCTCGTCCCGTTTCTTCGTTTTATTTACCATCCGAGAGCCTCTCTCGCTCTGTTTGTCTCCCCGCCAAGTTCCGCTCTCCTCCGCCAACTTCCTCCACGCCACCTAGTTTTCCTATCCAAAGTGCACAGCTCTCGAAGAGTTTGCCGAATAAAAGGAGGGGGGAGGGGGTTACTCGAAATGTCGTTCGCGAAACTTCCCAAGTCAAATTGAATGGGGGGAGGGAAGGAATCGATCGCAGCTCGATGATGATCGGTCGAATTCATGAATGAGGAGTTCATGGGGCGGATGTTATTGTTGTCGAGAAGGGGAAGGGAATTCGTGAGACGTGAATCCGTGTTTCTTGTTTTGTTATTATGTATATTACATTAAGAATTACATCTTGGAGAGTGTTTGTTTTTATTGTACGAGTTTTGGATTTCAAGTGCGTCCATTTTTTCCTTCTTTTATTTTTGTTAGAATAGAATCGTTACACATAGGATAGAGATAGTGTTTTTTTTAAAATATGGAATGTAGAAAGCGTATCAATTTTTAATTAATGATGCAAATAATAACATTCGCGCACGAAAAGGTTAATAAACGGTTTCGACGATAATCCCGTTTACGCTGATGGGATAAATTTTGGTATCTGGGATATCTGTAGAGGGATTGTTTCGTAGAAGAAGAAACACGAAGACGGAAGAGGGTCACGCTAGTTTTTCCCATAAAGCCGGCTTTATAGGGTGAGTTGCGTCGTTGAACGGACGGTAGGACCAAGTTTCCAGACTGTCGTCATAAAGCGCCATTTTCACTGCTCAGAAGTGCCTAATAGAATTGCAACGTACCGCGGAGGAAAGTTACGATTAAAGGATAAACCGACTTTTTCCTGCTCTTTCTCGCGAGAGCTGAACGAAAGAAAGAAATAAAGAAAGAAAGAAAGAAAGAAAGAAAGGACGGTCGCGCGATCAATCTTCGATGAACGAGCTAAAGTTCTTTATTCGATTATTTTTAAGCGTCGTTTGCCGGTATCGTGACGTTTATTGTTCACTTTCCTCGATTTCAGAGTTGCATTCTGGTTTATCTCTATAAAATTACGACATCTGGCGGAGATAGGAGAAATCGTATATATATCGAAAATGGCGTCAACGTTTCCTTCTTTTTTTTCTGGTGTTATATACTTGTTATATTTTTAATTAAACCCAGAATTAATTTCAATGCTAATTTAATGGTGATTCTATTCACCAATCTGTCAATTGTTCTCAATTTTTTATATTATTCTATAACTTTGTACAATAATTGGATTAAACTTAAGGATTACAATCGATTCCATAAGCGAGAAAAATTCTAATTACAAAAGAATTAATAGACTTGTTCGTCTTTCCTTAGTAGTAGTCTCTCCTTTTCACGCAATTAATTGAACGAATTTTCACAAAACGATAGAAAGTGGCAGCAGAAAACAACACGATCCCACTATTTCATAATTGATACTCGTCCAATCCCAGATTATGCGTTTCCATAATCAAACTGTGGTTTCGTCGTTCCTCGAGGAAAGTGTGAAAGAGTTGCTTATTACGCAACGTGGACTAACAATTTCCATTGATGTCGATAATGGCTATCGGCTACGTCATTAAATCAAGAGAGACGTCGAGAGACGTAGAGAATGGCCGCTCGTTGAACGATGTAGTTATTGGCTCGAGCACGAAACTTGAGTTTCAGAGCTTCGCCCTGCCTCTTAAAGAGATTATTTCGAGATCCTCGGTTTGGCTAACCGTGCTCCGTTCCTTGAAGGGCCTCCCATTCTCTCTTCCCACGTT
>NW_006263630.1:907551-914740 GCF_000469605.1 Apis dorsata | reverse complement strand
CTCCCCGGCGAGCGATGAATATGCTCGCCAAGGATCGAGAAGCTGCGGGTTACCCTCTCCTTGCTGTGAATCGAACCGTGCCAACCGGGCAAAGTAAAGCTGGAGAGAGAGAGAAAGAAAGAGAGAGGGAGGGAGGGAGGGGGGTAGATGAAGTTCATCAAAGAGTGCCATTTATTATTTAGTTTCCTGCCGGGGGAAATTCGAGTAATGGAGTTTCGAGTGGCTGCGATTTTTCTTAAAGTGTCGCGTGACACCGGGGCCATCACCCCGGCAAATTTCTTTCGAAAAGAAAAATTACAAAGGCTTAAAAGGATACAACGGGCTCTTCAACAGTCCTTTGTACCGCGTTAAATTTCATTTGGAAAAATATCCGGCTCTGATATTAAGTTCACGGGCCTCTTTTCATTTAGTTACTTAGTTGTGACAAAACGAAATTTTCGAATTAGATAAGTGGAAAATCTTATTCACCTTCGGTTTTATCCAAGTAGTTTAGACGATTTTCAATAGTAGCTCAATAAATGGTAATTTTTTAGTCCGGTTCCTCGAAACTAGTATATTTTCCGCTTAATTTTATCCTTAATTCGATCCAAAGGATAATTTCGAATCGAATATCTTTAAAATACGATACTAAAAAAATATTTCCGACCAAAGTATAAACATAAGAGGACACAACGAAGAGATTACTTCGAGATAAGTTCGAACGGATTCACTTAAATAATTATTTCTAGGATAATTTCGTTCAAATCGTTCGAATATCTTTAAAAATACGACACTAAAAAAATATTTCCAAGTTCAAAGTACGTAAGAAGATACACGAGAAGAAATTGCTTCGAAATAAACGGATTCACTTAAATAACTCAACGAATTGTGCCGATTCAAAAAGCTCTTCGTTCGAATCCTGACCGCCCATCCCAAACGAACGAAGATCGAAATTTCCACGCCGTTTCGCTTCCTGGTTCCCTTCTCGGCGTGGAACGAGAGGCGTTAAAGTCCACGATAAAAAAAAAAAAAAATGGTAAACGCGAGTCGTAAACCGAGGCGCGAGCCCCCAAAGGGTGGATCATAATTGCTCAGTCTGTCGAGGCGACCCGTTAAAATATTTCCTCCGGCTGGCGGCGTTTATTGTTCTCTCCCTGTTGCCATTTCGCCGTGATAGGCGCGCGACCCAAGAGGGAATCCTCGGGCAAACGTGCTTTCCACGGATACGACGCCCGCTCCAATCAAAAGCCGAGCTTCCTCCACCAACCGCGAGATTATGCAATTTGCTCGAAACGCATTGGCCATTGTCCTCCACCCATTCTCGAATTCTCGGCTGATTTACGATTTATCGCCCTACCTCCCCTACTTTCCCTTTCCAACGATGTATACAAGGATCCTCGAATATACAAGGTGCTCGTGTGTTCTGGAAACACGAAACCCCCTGTAGGTCGAACGAAAAGAAGGAGAATGAGGAAATTGGATGTCTTGGAAGATTTGTTTCTCGAGGGAGGATCGAACGGGGGTGTTAGTGTTTTCGAACGAGGAGGATGAGAGAGGAGAGGAGAGGATGGATTTCGAATTTTGCAAAAAAAAAAAGAAAGAAAGAAAAATTTGTGTAATTTATAAGCGCTCGAGGGATAATTAATAATAATTTGTGATAAAGTGTTGTATGGAATAAATGGTTTTATTTAACGTGCTAAAATATTTTTAGGAAAATCATTGCACAACGGTATTAGACGATTAGAAATATTATCTGCAAGCAACGTAGTGAAATAATTGATAACACGAACGAAACGGAGGATCAATATTCATGATGCGCACCGTGTTTCGATTCTCTGTGTACCTTGTCAGCGCGCTTTTACGTAGCCCATCAGGTGGCTATATTCAGGGAAACCGACGCCAGGGAAACGAGATAAATCAACAAACCGTTCAATTTTCCCATCACCGAGAATCGCTGACACGATTTTATAACCAGCAAAAGACACGATTGTGAAACATCTTCCTAAAAAATTCTCTCGTTTGCACCAAATTCATAGATCAAAAACTCGAAAGTTTTCGAATAGTTTATCACGAAATTATAATAATAAAATATTATTCCATCTTGCGAGGAACAAAAGTGATGAGAAAGAATCATCTTCTTTCTTTCTTTCCCTTTTTTTTCACGGCCTCAGAGTGGCTCTGAAACGAAACGTTTCGAAAGCAACGAAATTCTTCCAGTCTCGAAATACTACAAGCGACGAGTTTTCGAAATACAATTCGAGTTTCGCGCGCTGTCTCTCCTCGACAATACGGCGATACATTGAATAATATCGGCCCGGATGGAGGACATCGAAACGTGTTTTCTGCCCCGCCTTTTAAACGGCGGAACTGGAAGCCCGTTTAGATTGCCCGGCTATCAAAGCACGATCATTGCAAAATGTCGCAGAATGCCGTGAGCGCGGGTATTGTGCGCCCTGCGCGATTGTGCAAGGATCGCGTGGTATTGGTGGGCGCATCTTATAGCCCGGCTGCTTGTGTTGCACGCACATACACGGATTGCGTGGTCGGTTTACACACTCGGTCGGTTTGCGCACGTGCGCATACAATGCAGGTCAGTGGATTTTGATGACGGGATTGGAATACGTGGAGGGCTTCGATTTGTTGTGAAAAGGATATTCCGGGCTATGAATAGGATGGATGTTAATTAATTACGATATATTACGCATCACATTTTGAGAAAAATTGTTCGTGAAAAAGAAAGTTTGCTATTACTCCATTTTGCGATCACGAGTTCAATTAAATTCGAGGAGTGGGATAATATGGAATGTGAATGTAGAAAATATTCGTCGATATCGTAATAATTCAATTTCGTCGAGTTTTTGGGCAAATGGTGTATTACGTTGAGAGAAAATTAAATTTATTGGAGAAGAAGAGTTAACGCGCAAGGAGTTTCTCTTCCTTCTGGAAGAAGGAAAAAGAGAAAAATAAAGTATTGTTGTTATAATCGGTGATTTTTCTGTTGACTGGGTTTCAAAGGGATTATTTATTAGGCTGTCAGACGTGTAGAATGGCGAAACATTGTTAACCGGCTGACCAACCAAACACAGTGGGAGGTAAGTGAATTTCGGCGTGATCCTAGATAAAATTCAAACCTCGTTCCCTCCATGTTGAAACTATCGAGTATCGAAATTTGTGCTACATCGAATGTCAACCGAGCTTGGCAAATTGCAGGCCAACGTTTGCCATTCGAGAATGGTATCAACTCGTATCAGAAAACGCCTCGTCCCACTTGCTTTTTGCAACGAGCCATCATCAAAATTCGTCCCATTTTTTTAGCGAGAGCCGATGAAAAGCTAGATTCCACGCGTTTTACCTTATTTTATGGAGTAGTTTTGAATTACATATCGAAATTCGAGTCGATCTCGATTTGTTCGCTTTGTATTTTACACGAACGTCGAGTCTTCCACGTTGATACGGCCTTCTTTCGTAAAGGAACGATCTAGAATGTGGTCGTGAGTCACCTTTCGAAATGTCGAGTTCGCATTGTCCTTTTACTGCCTTTATTGCCTGCTGATCTTCAGTCGCAAAGGCAGGCAAAATTTTGAATTCGAGATTTCAATTCTTCAGCTTTTTAGAAGAAAAAAAGTTCTTCTACTCAACTTATCATTCTGCTAAGAAAATCTATTGAATAAAACAATAAAAGTTTTCACTCGTTAATTTTAACAATCAATACTTTGTAATTGAGTTACTGTCTTGTTCGTATTTGCTACGTTTCGTTTGATTAATTCTTTTAGCAAAAAATTAGATTTTATTGGAATTTAATTATGTAAGCAAAATGTTAAAAGCTATCCAAAAGTTTTAAAAATCTCATTTTTTGTCCACAATTGTCGCTTTTTTGTTTTGCAATTGACAATATTTAAAAACTAGATTTGTAAAAAATTTTTCAATGCTCGATTTTAATTTGAATTGTTTAATTTATCCAGTGAAAATTTTCTCTAATAATTTGTTATTGCAAATGCAATTCAACAAACATAATACTATTTACTCTTATGGCTATCAATTAACATTCAATCTCCCTAAAATTATTACAAAAATCCGAGAAACATAAACGTCAAAGAGGGATTGAATCGATATGTTTAAACCAGTATATGGTATAAATTCAACTAAGGTTACACTAACCGTAACGCGACCTGTGATTTAATAATCCAACCATCATCCGATAATCGCAATTATTCCTATCTCATCCAAAACACAAATTTGGTTCTGCAACATTAATTTGCAACGGAGATAGCGTATAGAAATCGTATTACTTGCCCACCACAATGGAGGATGAATTTACAATTCATTTTAAACAACAACAATGTAACAACGCGTAACAATATTTCGAAAAATTCTAAATTTGACGTTTAATTCAAAATACGATTTCAACCGTTTATCCAAGTTTAAATTTATCATTGTGCTATAACGAGATATTACGATATATTTCGAAAATCTTAAATTCTATAATCAAAAAGATAATCTTGAATTTCGGTGAAAATTGTGGAAAACAAAAATTTATATAATAAAGACTACAGAAAGCGATATTCAATCCTGAATTTACCATTTTCTCATAAAGGTCAGGAAAAGATAGCTACTCTATCCAACCCTGAATTTATCATTTTCCCATAAAGGCTGCAGAAAACTTACTTACTTATTTCTGAATTTTTCATGAAGGACACAGGAAAATACTAAAGATAGCTATTCTATCTAACTCAGAATTTATCATTTCCCTATAAAGACTGGACTAGATTAACTAGACTAATAAACATCACAAGAAAAGATAGGTAGCTACTCTATCCAATCCTAAATTTACCATTTTTTCGTAAAGGCCACAGGAAAATACTAAAGATAGCTATTCTATCTAACTCAGAATTTATCATTTCCCTATAAAGACTGGACTAGATTAACTAGACTAATAAACATCACAAGAAAAGATAGGTAGCTACTCTATCCAATCCTAAATTTACCATTTTTTCGTAAAGGCCACAGGAAAATACTAAAGATAGCTATTCTATCTAACTCAGAATTTATCATTTCCCCATAAAGACTAGACTAACTAGATTAATAAAGAAAATTTTCACAAGAAAAGATAGATAGCTACTCTATCCAATCCTGAATTTACCATTTTTTCGTTAAGGCCACAGGAAAATACTAAAGATAGCTATTCTATCTAATTCAGAATTTATCATTTCCCCATAAAGACTGGACTAGATTAACTAGACTAATAAAGATCACAAGAAAAGATAGGTAGCTACTCTATCCAATCCTAAATTTACCATTTTTTCGTAAAGGTCACAGGAAAATACTAAAGATAGCTATTCTATCTAATCCTGAATTTATCATTTCCCCATAAAGACTGGACTAGATTAACTAGACTAATAAAGATCACAAGAAAAGATAGGTAGCTACTCTATCCAATCCTAAATTTACCATTTTTTCGTAAAGGTCACAGGAAAATACTAAAGATAGCTATTCTATCTAATCCTGAATTTATCATTTTCCCATAAAGACTGGACTAGACTAATAAAGACCACAGAAAAAGATGGATAACTACTCTATCCAATCCTAAATTTATCATTTTCCCATAAAGGCTACAAAACGATACCTATTCAATCCTGAATTTACCATTTTTTCGTAAAGGCCACAGGAAAAGATGGGTAATTACTCTATCCTCAACTTTGAACTTATCATTTTCCCCATAAATACTACAGAAAATAACAGTTAACCAGCCTATCCAACCTCGAATTTACCATTTTTCCGGCTACGAAACGGTCACGGAAGCGGAACGATTATCCGTGATCGTAGTGTATCGTCTGATACGCGAGGGCGTATCAGCCACGTGTCCTCGCCACTCGCGGAAACCTGGCCGGCGTCGGGCATCGCTTCGGCGAAACGGAAATTAACAGGTCGCACGCGGCCGCGTTTCGCCTCCGGTGTATCGAGTTCCCGCGATTCGTTCTATCCTCGCGCATCCGTTTTACTCGATACGCGATATCCCGTATGATAAATACCTTGGGCTGATTTTCATACGAGCGAAAGGCCCTCTCCCCTCTCCTCCCCCGATTCGATGAAAATTTACGGAGCGGAGATCGTACGGATCGGACGGATTTCGGGATTTATGGAGATTGTATTTAGTTATTGAATTCGTTTTCGCACGGCTCGCCGTTGTAAACGCAGGGTGGACAGGGATGGCTCTTTATTCGACGCCACCGCTTGTTTCGACCGATATTTTTCGTCGGATCCGGTTTTTCAAACCGGACGGAGTGTTTCGATAATATTATTTTCCTCCCCCTCCCCTATTTTCCATTTTAACGGATTGATCGCTCGAACGAATTTACAATTTTTCGCCGTCCCGCGAATTATACAAATTCGATAAGAAGCTTTTAAAAACCGATTCCATCGGTTGTTTCTCCCTGTTGTTTAACGATGAAACAACCCTCTCCCAAATTCATCCTTTTATTCTTGACCGGTACATTTATTAAAACCGTAAATCTGCAGATCGGATAGTTTTTTTTTTTTTTTTTATTTTTTCGGCGCGATCGAAAGCAGAGCAAGCAGGTTTTGTTGAATTCCGCTAATTGCCGGGTTGATTGGCGGAAATCCAGCCGCGTGTCCAGCCGTGTTGGGCTGAATGCTGGTCATTAACGCGTTTAAAAGTCCTCGAAACGTTCGAGTTCCATCGATATTCGTCTTCCTCCCCGGGATTCCCAAAATGTCTGCCGCGGTGATTGTCACACGTACACGCGTGCACACTTATATCTGGTTACGAATACGAATTCTTTACTCCATACCCGTTTCACTTCTCTCTCTCTCCTCTTTTCATTGGCCGGGATCTTAATTAAAATTTCACTTTGTCGGTAGTTGGGCTCCACGTCGAAGGGTTGCTCATTAATTCGATCGCTTTTTCTTTAGAAACTGGCCGCCGCTTCCGCCTTCAAAACACCGTTTCCCCTGTGAATATTAACGCCGACCTCTGTACCTTTTCCCCTCTTTCTCTCTCTTTCTCTTTCTCTTTCTCTTTCTCTTTCTCTCCCTCTCTCTCAACTTTCTATTCGGGCCATTTCAATGCGAACCACCCGTCCACGACGGTGTCGTTTGTATAGCGATTTAATTAAGTAAAGCTTTAAGGCGGATATCTGCTTTTCCGACTAATGAGAAATATAAATTAAGTCGCTTTAATAACAGACCCTTG
>NW_006263630.1:904445-907259 GCF_000469605.1 Apis dorsata | reverse complement strand
CCCCCCCGTGTTGATTCTTTATTACGAAGTAATTATTGCGTTCTCGAGACAGTGACATGTATATGCTCGAGAGATAACACGTGGATAATAATTTATAGTAGATTTAAGTACCTTGTATAAAATATCCTTCGTCCTGAAATTTATTCTCGATAACAACAAATGCAAATGGCTCGAGTCTGATAATTAATCATGGATTCGTACAAGGAATAATTCTATAGAGAGGTAATTTTTCGTTTTATTAAATAATTTTTTAACGTGTGATTAAATTTTTCAACATTGATTCTCGTTAGAGGAAAAAGATTGTATTTTAGAATATCTCGTCCAGTTTGATAAAAGATAATGAAAGGGGACTTTTTTTAAATTACTTGTATTCTTCGAGACTTTTTAACGAGAATGTTATAAATCTTTAGATTCACATACGATTCAGAAACGATTGTTTGGCCTGTTACTTACCGCTACTCGATTCGTAAGAATCGACGAGAAGAAGAATATTGAAAATCATTCGCATTATTACCCATATTGAAGGAGCCGTCTCCTTTTCTGCGATCGCTTCTTCGATTCGATCTTTTAATTAAAACGGGGGGAAAAATGGAGAGAAGAAGTTGTCGAGAGATGGTGGAGTAAATTGTAGATTTCTCGAGAAGATAGGAACAAACAAGTTTTATCGGGGATATTTCAGTGAAAACGGTTGGCGTTCGGTCAGACATCCTCGAGATTCCAGGGTTGATTCTCCCTCGATTCTATAAAAATTCCTCTCCTCCATCGACGATTCTCGAATACATGGCCTATGTTGATCCGTGTATAAAAGTCGAAACGGTATAGAAATTTTTGCGTCGTTCCGTTTGGAATTGACGTCTCCAATGGCGCACGAAATCCTCGATGAGTTAACGTATATCGAAATCGAACGCATGGCTTTGGAAACTTTACAATTTCTCGCGTGCACACACGAGAAAACGTTTGCGCTTTGGTCAACGTTCTGTGTCTAGATACAGATGCCGTCGAATGCATTCTGGCTGCCTCGCCGGTTTCTCGATTCGTCGGTAAGCTGAAATAAATCGAGAAACGGACGTCCGGCGTACCAATTCTTCCCGTCCACGAATGTGGATTCGTGGAAGAAACTTTATCGAAGCGCATGAACGAGAAAATGAAGGGCGGAGATCGATCGATTTAACATTGAAAAATCGCGTATCGAATCAGCATCGATCAACACGTTTCGAAGAAAAATATCGTCCGATTCTTGAAAATTGTATTTCCTTTGGGAGGAAATAAATATTGTTACATCGCGGAATACAATTAATGATAATTGGAAAATTTTCGAGAAATCTTAGCTTTGAAAGAAAGAAGAATACTTAAGTAAACTCAAAGTTGATTAACGAAGTAAATATCGTGAAATATTTTTCGATACTTTCTGAAAAATGATCGAAAGTTCGAATGCAAAATGAATACATTAACTCTCGCGTAAGCAACGAAATTGAATAAATTGAAAAATTGGATCTGTTTTTACTCGAAACGAGTAAAATTTGAATCCGAATTCGTTGACCGTATAATACAATTCCAATTGTTAAATCGAACAAAGATCTTGTTCGACAATCGAACTGAAAACTCGCGATTTCTCTCCCCCTAAGAGCAACCCTCCTAATTATCTCTTCTCGTAAATACAATCTTGCAGATCCGATCTCCATTATCCGCGCGTCCGAAGAGGGATTGTCAAGTAACTTTTTAACCCCGATTCTTGCCAAGAACCTCTTCCTCGAGAACGTCCATCGAGCAATTTATCCACCGGCCAGAAGGAGAGAACGTTCTCACGAAGCCACGTGATACGAAGCCCCTCTAAACGAATCTGAAATCGTCGGGACGTGAACTTCCTCTCCCATGAAAATTTCACGTGGACGGATGCGAACGTTGAATCCCAGATTTCGACGGAGATTTTCCCCTGGCAACAAAGTGGCAGGCTGTTCTCTCTCTCTCTCTCTCTCCCTCTCTCTCTCGATCGGATAACCGTGTTCTCGTGAATCCTTCGACCGTTCTCTAAGAAAGAAAACGCGATTATTCGAATGTGGAACAGGGGAAGGAGAACGATCGAGTCTCGCAGGCTTGGAATTGGTAAGGAGCCGAAACGAAACGTGTTCGAATCGAACAAGTCTCGAATCGAGGGGCGTAATCGAGACGAGGCACGCGTTATCGATTGATCTCTCTCGAAGGAAAGCTCTCTCTCTCCCTGTTCGAGAGAAAGATACGATTGAAGGTGTATCTAACAATGCCCGGGGACAACCTACATAGATGTTATCCTCCTCGAAGAATCGGTAAATCCTTGCTTAACGACCAACGACTTGGCAAACTTTATAGTTTCCTGCACTTTTCCACCCGTTACACGTTCGCCTCGAGCCTCCTTGGGGAACCCTGCTTACCGTTCTCCTTTTCCCTTCAGCTGGCTACATTAGCCGAGATCCGAAAAGTAACGAGTTTTTACTTGCTTCTTCTCATCGTTTCTTTCCGAGCTTCTTCGAGCGGTGTGTTAGATTCTCGATTAACGAGTAGATTGGATCAGTAACTAAGTTTGAGATACGTTAATAATTCGCTGTAAACACGAATTATTATCCATTTCATACGATAATTCATGAAATAGTAAATAAACAACTTGTTCGATCACTTTCGAGATACACGTGAACCAAACAAAGCTACGTTTCCCCATGTTCCTGACAATTTGTCTCGTTCGAGTACACTTGTTTTCGTCCAACTATTCCCCGAACGAGGCGTCAAGACTTGGAAATCTTTCTTCGTCCAATGGGAAGAGTATCAACGTCCCACGAGGTC
>NW_006263630.1:901488-904258 GCF_000469605.1 Apis dorsata | reverse complement strand
CTCTCTCTCTCTCTCTCTCTCTCTCTCTCTCTCTCTCTCTCTCTCTCTCTCTCTCCTGTTTTTCCCTTCCACGATGTGGTTGGGTAGCATGAATGATCCACGATAACTCGAGTTGACCGACGATGCGTAAAGACGATCCCGCGGGATCGTTGGAAGCAGGAGCAGTTTGAAAAGAGTCGCAGTGGAAGGAAGGAAGGTTGAGCGGTGAAATCGAAGAAGAAAGAGAGGGAGAGAGAGAGAGAGAGAGGAAGGAAACGGAATAAAATTTGCATTCGAAAAATCTTCTCTGGCTCTGTCCCCTCGCGTATTCTCTGGCCTGTTTCTCCTCTGTGCCTTGGCAGGGGTTGGACTCGTGCTAAGGCCAGCAGTCTGCATACGACGTAATGACGGTGCTCGACATCCCGTGAACGAAAGGAGGAAAGTCCATTGGACGGAAGCCGGCCCCGCTTCCGCGTCGTAGACTCTGTTTCGTGTCCCGTAGGCTTGTTTGCTTTGCACGGGCTATCGAACCGGCACAAAAGCTGCCAACTCCCCCCTTCCTACCTATGTGTCCAACCTATTCCCATCTTTCCTCTCTTTCCTTTATTGCGTTTTAGCTGTTGTGCGTTCGGGTAACAGGTGGATAGATCGATGAAGAGGGTGGAAAAGGATCGACGAGATTCGAGTAATATCATGCATGTATCGAGTTATTACACTATAAAATACTGGCATAGAAATTTTAATTATTTATAAACATCATATACGTTGGAATATTTCAGATTCGTGAGGTAATTTCAAGGAACATTGGCGACCGAGTATGAACAAGTCGAAGCAACATATCTCGAAGTGTTATGTACTGGTAATACGAGAATTGGTATCTTCTTTAGTGGAGATAGAGAATAGCTTGTATAAGATAGAAACGACGAGATGGGAATAATAATTCTGATATAACGTTCATTTGTGCACGAACAATATATTTGATCAGTAAAATATTATCAATGAAATGGTGCAATAATTAATATTAGAAGTTATGGTGGTGTAAATATAAGAGGATCTTTAATCATTTGTTAACGAGATAGGATTGATTCTTTTTTAGAAATTTTATTTTTCTCGGTATCGATTACGTTGAATTTATATTTAGGTAACTTTTTAATCGGTTGACCGAGTCAATAAACCCCGAGACAGTTTATTTTACATGATTGAAATTTAGTTTACACGGGAGATTTTGAACAATTTGAGGTCAGTCGACTTTGATTCCAGTCCAATCTTAAATATAAACTCGACTTAATTTAATATTCTGTATGTGTATTTATCCAATTATTTTCAATGGAAATTATTAATACTTTTGTAAATACGGATTCTCTATTTTCCTAATCAATTTAATTAATACATGCATGGAATCAAATTTTTTCCGTTCGCTTTGATTATCATTTGTTCATGTTGAAATTGTTCAAGAGGAGACTTTTCGTGTGAAAACATTTCTTGTGCTCTTCATCTCGGACAATGCATCGTCCCAAATATCATTAAGAACGTTATGAAGAATAAGACATTGAATTCCTCCTCTTTACCGATATATTTCATTTTCACATTTCACATCTAAATGGCCACGTTTAAATTCAAATTCCGGATAGGTTGTCTCCGCTCGTTTTCACTAACGAATATCGGATAAGCAACGGTTAGAGAGGACGAGGAGTTTTGTGCGCGGAATTAAAATTAAAATTAAACAGGTTCTTTACATTTGGGTAAAACTTAGCATTCCAAGGGGTTAAGAAAGGAAGTTTTTTGGTATTCACGAACGGCTCTCCTTTCATGGAGAGTACTTGTTAGGTGAATTGCTCGGGAAATTGCTCACAATTCGACGCTTCTCGTAGAAAACGGGCGTGTTCCACTAGGAAGTAGTAGACTCAACGATGTTATCCCAAAGGCAATTCAGAATTGCTCGGGATATAATTCAGAGGAGAATTTCAGAGGGATGGAGTGACCGGAAACGACGTTTGTTTTTTAACGTTTATTACATCGGGCGTTTAATGAATTTGATTCTTTGCTCGGCAATGAAGTTGACCCAGTTTTTTAAACGCGGCGACCGTCCTTCAGGGTTTCTCTTCATAGCTATTTCCCCCCTTTGTCGTTTGACGGAAACTGCGAGGAGGAACGTTGTTTGTTCTAAAATTTATTTTATGCAAAACTTTTGTTGAATTGAAATACGAAACGTATTTTTCATATTTTTCATATTAATTTATTTCTCAGATCGATTCACCCGACTCACGATTATTCTTCTCGCCTAAATGATAAATTGAGTAGAGTATAAGTTTATCGTGTACATCAAACTTCAATTAATTGAAAATCTGATAGTTTCGATCAAGTATCCTTGTCTTCGTAATTTGAATATTTATTTGTCACAGGCGAAAGATCGATAAGCTCAAATTTCGATAAACGATCATTGAAGACGAGAATTACAAGGGGAGCCTTGCAAAATTAAGAAAGCAAAAAATTCAAATATCAAATTGTCATTAGAAATAAAATAAAAATTCTAAAATCTTCTTCCCAGTTTCCAATAATGATAATTTCGTAACTAGCAAAGCGAAACCTGTTAACGAAAATATTTCACGATATCGTTTATCAACGTCACAGTTCAACGAACTATCGCAATGTTGTGCCGCTCTAACAACATATGGTTCACGGATGCGTGTGATTTAATCTCTTCCACGCTCGTTATCGACTAACGATCGATAGTTGCGAACAATTAGAGTGAGAATAAAGGGAAGCGAAGAATATCGACTGTCCCTCCGTA
>NW_006263630.1:900952-901324 GCF_000469605.1 Apis dorsata | reverse complement strand
CTCTCTCTCTCTCTCTCTCTCTCTCTCTCTCTCTCTCTCTCTCTCTCTCTCTCTCTCTCAACTTTAACCGCGCTTCAGTCGCATATTTTACTTTTAGTTTCCAACCCGATTTCGAGGGAGCACTTTCGTGAAACGTGCACCGCCCAATTGGCCGCCATGTGAATCGGCTATTGAAAACGGCCGATCTCCAAGTTCCATTATAGGTTTCGGGCTACACGCATATCGCAATATCTTACAACCTCGATACAGGATGTAACACTTGTTTCTGACGGCTTTACGAGCCTCTTCGTATTCTATAGCTATATATCAGACAGTACACGGGGTCGGCCTCGCATCCTTGAAACGTTACACGGAAAACAGAGACGTGTTCTT
>NW_006263630.1:894569-899907 GCF_000469605.1 Apis dorsata | reverse complement strand
TATATATATATATATATATATATATTTAGACGACATAAATTCACCCCCGTGCAAATGAATGAACGCACGAAATCCTCGTTCTTCATCGGATCCTAATTTTAATTAATTAATTAATTTCCTCGGGTAGGATATTGATTATAGAGTTCGTACAATTTTCGAATTTTTAAATAAAAATTTCAAGACAATCGATTAATTATTTACATCTATTATCTATTAGATGGGATTATTAATTAGATATATTATAGAATTCGCACAATTTTCAAATTTATAAATAAAAATTGCAGAGCATCGGTCAAATATTTATATCTATTAGAAATGGGATTAAACGCGATTATTAATTAGATTCAGCAATAAATTCTACTTACAACACCCTAATTTTAATCTTGGATATGAAAGATATCGAATTCGTACAATTTCTTAAAATTTCTAGATAAAAATTGCACGACCAATCGATCAAATATCTGTATCTATAAATATATATATAGAAATGTTAGAAACGAAATGGGATTAAACGCAACGTGATTAATTAGATCCAGCGACAACAAACAGTCTAATTCTACTTACAACACGCGAAGGCTCAAAAGTTTTGAGTCGCATTCAATTAGCGCGGGGTAAATCCGTGTTGCGTAAACACACGGGTTTTAATACATCACATACCGTTTTAATACCGCTATAATGTTGCCAGATTAAAGTCGCACCGCCACTAATTATTTCCCCCTTCCCTCCATGCCCGAATTGTTTAGAAACGCCCCCCCTTTTCGCGCGTACCACCGTTTTACCTGCTTGGACTGCTACATACGTGCACATAATTGTGTACGGACCGGCAAGTTCCTGTATGGGAGGACGCGGTCGGAATAACTAGGAGTTCCTAACGAATCCCGGACGCTTGGCGAGCGAATCTATAGGGCGAGGGGGAGGGTCGGGGTACGAGCAGAATTAAATGGCACGTGTGTGTACGTCTAACGGTATGTGAACAGCAATTGAATTCGGCAAATGGCAAATTTTCCAAAATTCGAGCAGTGGTGTAACGAGTCATTTTGTGTTACAATAGGTCATTGCTCAAAATTTACTCATGAAACTTTTCATGCGATGTAGAGAATGGGGAATTCGAGTCATTCTTCGAATGAGGCGTATCTTTCATGCGTTTTTGTAAGTGTTGTACTGTATTGTATGTGTTCTTCTAGGAATCTGAGCCAAGATTCGAGTGAGAGTAAGTGACAAGGGAAATATTGAAAATTGATCAAAAAATTACCCTTTTCTTTACACGAGGATAACCGAAGGGAACCGAAAGTGCTATAGAGATAAATTAAAAAGCGTCTTAAAGAGGAAAGTCGTGTGCTTTTAATGGCCTTTCACTTGTTGAATGTCATTTTCTTCGGAGTTATACGATAAGTTATACGATATATTTTGGAAAATCCTTCGAAGAAAAATTTGCTCGTCATCCACGAATATTCTTATTAATTTTTAATTATCGATAACTAAAGAACGATTCTCCAAATTTTCATCTTACTTGAACAATCTTCTCTCAAATTGTTTTCGCCTAACATTTATATAAAACAAAGTTATTTTATAAATATATGATCACTTTCCATTAATAATAAATTAAAGAAAAAGAGATAAAACAGAAATGTGGAAATGCAAGGATGAAAATTATTCCACGAGAAAATTCGTCAAAGGCGATATATAATAATACCGTGTAACCGTTGGAAAATAATTTTTATTTCTCGTATTCCGCCGGTGAAATCTGTCTGTGAAGCGTCCAACGTTCCTGCACCTGTAAGAGAATTTCAGAAACTGGTTCCGGGGAATTAAATTCTTTTGTGTATCGAATAAATCATACGGAGGAATACGCTGGAACACAGGCAGGGAACCGAGGGAAAATTTTTATTCGGACGGGGCGGACTGACGGTTAGGGTGTTCGCGAGGATATGCCGGGAGTTAATGTAGCAACGCGAGCGGTTGTCGTCCATCATAGTTTACACGCGCGAATCGTGTAAAGCCTCTCGCGCTCGTGTAAAGCGATCGCCGTTACACGGCCCCTTAACAATTTTTTTTTCTTTCTTTCTTTTTTTCCCCCAACAGAACGATCTCGTTAATAACCAAGTTGCGATTAAAATTTTATACGTAGCCACGAATGGGTTTACAGTTTAATGAATTATTCATTCGAAATACCACGTATGGATTTTTATTCCTTCTCCGCGATTTTAAACCTATTGCTTTCTAGAAAAGCAGTTGAATATCCTTGTAAAATGATATTTCTTTAACGACTATGATCACGTAGAGTGAATGTAAGAGTATTTTAACGCGGTTTCGATGAGGAAATTTTTGTTATGTTCGTGAAAAAGGACGACAAATATCGATCGTATTCGAATCGAATTTAATATTTGATCGATGGATGGATGGATCGATCGACGCGTACGGGTGGAAAGTCACGATCTGTTTTCATCGTTGGTGAAGCGATTACAAAGCGAGCGCGGCTCAAACAAGCGGCGCAAACGAATATGATTCTTAATGGAATTCGTTCGAACGAGTTTAGAAGGCGATATTATATCGTCATTTATGTCGGCACGCAATGACCCCTTTGGTTCCTCGTTCTCGCCGATTAAGGGACCCGTACAGCTTTCGTTAACGACACGACTCGTAGGGCCTGATTCGATACGAATGGAGCGCGATTGGATTCGATTCGATGCGGAGTCGATTGGATCTTATTCAACGCCAATAAAATTCGATTGAATCTCATCTTACTCAACGAGATCCAATGTTGCACCACATTTGATACCGAATCTTCATTAATAAATCGTATCGTTGCTGGGAATATTTTTTTAAATATTTCCAAGATATTCTTGTCTTAAAGAATTGAATGTCTGTCTGATTTTAAATATATGCAAAAGTTATTGACGTTCTCTACAGGGGAATTGGGATTAATTATTTTATTTTGTCTATTTTAAAATACTTGCAAAGATAGACAGATAGATAGATATTTGCATCTCGATGTAAATTTACAGAAACTCAAATTCATTGTGGGGACGTCTTATTTAACATTGAATTCTACTTGCGGATACATATTTCAATATGAAATATTGATCTTGCGCCAGTATCGCAGGACTATATGTCACGCGAAATTCGATGGTATAATCTCTTCAGGATTTGAGTGCATTTAAGTTCCGTTAAATCGAACGGAGTTGAATCAAATTTCGTCGGGACACGAGTAGCTGGATTCATTACTCCATGCAGGCAATGTGAATTCGAATAGAATACTCCTATTTCAAAGAACGATCGCGATTTCTGGGAAACCAAATATCAACTCGACCAACGTTCATATATCCAACGTCAGAAGAATATCTGATCGAATTCTATCGTTTATTCGCGGTTGCGAAGCACGAGACGATATTCGCCAAAACTTTAATTCAAAATCAAACCTTAAACTTTTCGAAAACGAAAGCAAACTCTCCTTTCCCCAAAAATTTGCGCGAATTGTTTAAAAGCAATGAAAAACTTTGTATCGATGAAAAAATCTTTTTTTAATCCTTCTTAATAATAATTCACCCATGAATTAATTCGTCTTGTCCAATTTGTACAATTGGACGGATATTATGATAATTTCGCATCTTTCACCGTTAAATCGCATTAACGTCAATACGTGGACACGTATTGCCGAACCGGTTTCAACCGTCTGCCAGGGACGACGTTTCCGTGGCGTCTGCGGAGGGATTAACAGGGATTATACTGTGCGCAGGTTATCGGCGAGAACACTCACCACCTTTCGGCCATCACGATGCCAGGAACGTGCTCGATGACCGATGCGGTCAGGATCGTCGACAGTTAGTGATGAGGAGGAGCAGGTTGTCGGCTCGCCGATGGCTCAGGTCACCACCAATATGCCGCTTCTCCGACCCGGACAGGATCCTTTGCGACCCCTTCTCATCGCCGTTTTCGTTTTTCTCTGCTCCCTGCCGCTCTGCCGCTCCTTCGACTTGGGTAAGTCAACTTTTTAACGCCCTTTTCTGAAAATTTTTCACTCCTCAACGTTCATTTATTCGTAGAGATGGAGATGGATGCGAAGCAATATTGTTTCGATCGGAGAATATTCAAAATTCCTCGATCTTTGAATTTTATTATATTATACCAAAGTGTCGCGATTAATATTTGATATTTTGAAAATCGTTTCAATTATTCTTGATATTTTATTATCAAAGCGTCGAGATTAATATTTCAAAAATTCGGACGTTTCATTAACTCTTTGATTAATCAGCTTGTCACACGTTAGATTAGATTTTTGTTACCTTTCCTGTGTACTTAAAGATTTAAAGCTATTTCATCTCCACCTACGTATGCTATCCCTCTTAAATAATACGAAAGGAATTCATTTTCCGGCTAACGTAATTACCCGTATCCTTCAGCTGGACAGCTAAACACACTATCACTGTTAATAAAAAGCTGAAAGATACTAGTTGTCACGCGTGGGTGTGAAGGTTGTGTAATTCACTCCCTCCTCCCCATCGTTCAACACCAGGTGCCGCCGTTAAAGCGATTTCGACTGCGAGAAGGGAAAGAGTTCCTCGCGCGCACGGCCGGAATGTGTGCGCCCACCCTTCCTCTCTCTCTCCACCCATGGAAAATTCGGTGTCGTCTAACTCACGGCCATTTCGCCGGATAAAGGTGAAACGAAGGGAAAATATTGTTCCATTTTGCGCGAGGCGACTATTCCGCGAAAATGAATTTAATTTCGTCCTTTTTCTTCCCCACCCCTTTCCTTCCCTCCTGGTAATCCGGCCACGATGCTAAAGCGGAGAAAAATTATTCCGAAAATTTTTCTCTCTCTATATATATATGCGTATATGCACACTAGGCAAAAACACGACACGTTAGAGTGAAACTGAAGGAGCGTGCAACGCCTCCAGGGCGATTCCGGCGCGGATTTCTTTTTCCTTGATACGAGACGGGCATAGATACAGGACGGTAAACAAGGAGAGAGAAAGAGTCGTCAAGCCATCCCCCTAAACTCGTGAAATTCAAAATCTGTCTACTCGTGGATCGAGGAAAGGGGCCAAGCGACAGAGATAATTACGACGTATGTATAATTATGAGCGAGAAAGGGAATGGCTATTTTTTATATTCTTCTTTGACTTCTATTGACTTTATTCCCGAACACGTGCGATAATTTTTAATAACACGAGTCATTCGTTCCCCAATTGCGTAATCTCCATGCTTCGTCTTTTCCTTTCTCCCTCTTTCTTTTATACTCTCAAAAAAAGAAACAAACGAAAAACAAAAGCTCCGTTCTTTCTTTCCGAGAATGTTACACTTGGCCCCTTTCTCTCGTACTTAATTTACATTT
>NW_006263630.1:894116-894434 GCF_000469605.1 Apis dorsata | reverse complement strand
GTAGCGTCTCGCTTCGTGTCCCAAGAAAGTTTGGACGGGGGAAATTTTAACGGAGGGAAAATTTGGAGAGGGGAGGGAAAGGTCGAATTACATCCGACCGTGGTCTCTCTACCCGTCCCGGGCCACTTCGCGGAGGAGGAAAGCCTACAGCGGCGAAAAAAAAAATTAATATTCATCGTATTTCCCCGGGGAAGGGAAGTCGGGCGCAACGAGGCGCGGCCATTACGCACTACGTTCCCATTGTGAGGCCGCAAATGAAATGTCAGCGGCACGATGAATTAACAATACTATCTAATAGGTGGTCGGGCGCAGACGAGC
>NW_006263630.1:887271-893883 GCF_000469605.1 Apis dorsata | reverse complement strand
CCTCGTCCTCCTCCTCCTCCTCCTCCTCCTCGTCCTCGTCGTCGTCGCCGTCGTCGTCGTCGTCTTATCGCTTAGTGGTCGTTATGTTTTTATGCATATTAATTACCACGAACCGAAACCGCTTATATATCGCGTTCTTCTCGAGTCTTTCGACCACCACGAGTTATTATTGTTCCTTTTCCTCGACACTCTTCCTTCCCCTCTCTCCTCTCCTCGACATTCTCTTTTGTTCGCGCGTCGAGGAAAAAGAACGACCTTCCCTTTGTCCCTCTTTCAGAGATTATTGTATTTCAATTAACCAGATTATTTGCATCGAAGGCGGAGAAAAATAGTTGGCCACCCTCTTTTAGGGTGAGGAGGGAAGAGGAGGGAACGGAGGAAGAAGGAGGGACAGAAGGTGGGTTTAATTAACGCCGGAATAGAAGGAAAGCGCGATGCTTTGGTCGTTTGGTCGATCGATGGGCTCGGTGATATTCATGAGTCAATGGGCTGTGTTCGGTGGGGGGTGGAAGAAAAATAACGTGGAGGGGCGCGATCTTTCAAATTGCAAATCGATGAGCGTTTTTCTTTTTTTCTTCTTTTTTTTTCTTTTTTCTCTCTCTCCAACGAGAACGATAACCAGTTTGTTTTGTTCATTTCATCGTTCGTAGAGGGCGTCGCGTTGAATTTATTTATTTATTTATTTATTTTTTTTTTTTTATTGAATCGAGCACTCTTTTCGACGGCTTGTTTAATTAATACGGTTGAACAGGGATGGAACAACGATGGAGCCCGGTTAAGAATCGGGCCGAATAACAGGCCTCTTCCATCATTCAAACGGGACTCTAATTATCCACGCTACGTTTTCGTGGATCGGTGTATTTTACGTATTTTAAACGGGAAATGGTACTTGTTGTTCCTCGAATTTTCGAGGAGGAAAGATTATCAATTGTCGAGCAAGGTATCTTCGAGAGAAGTTAAACGAGCGAATCAGGTCAATTGTGTCTGATAAATTTTATCCCTGAATCTCTATTCAGATTTTTCTTTTTTCGAAATAAATTTAACGAATTTGACTGGACAGGGACTTGTGATAAATCCTATCCGAGAAATTTTCTTTGGATTCTCTGGAAAATCTAGTGAAAAAAGTATTCTATCTCCTTTCTCATCGTAACGTTAACGCCATTCCGTCTCCATCGATTAATCCGCAAACCTTAATCGCTTCAGACTCTCTAAAAAAATTCAACTATTAAACGAAACAAACGTCGCTTCGAATAACGATCATTCATATCAACCGTACCTATTATCTATTTCTTCCAATTAAAACCATTCTCTCTCTCTCTCTCTTTCTCCGTGTCTATCTCTCCATCGATCGAACCCCCTAATTACGTCAGACTCTCAAAAAAGGAATTCAACTATTAAAACGAAACAAACGTCGCTTCGAATAACGATCATCCGTTGCGTCAACCGTACCATTATCCACACCGTACCATTTTTCCAATTAAAACCGCTCCGTAACTCGACAGATCCACGGGACCTAATCCCTTTAGGTCGTTAGGTCTCAAAAGGAATCCTCGAGGCGTGTAAACGTATCCGATTCTCGAATCGGTTACGCAGTAAACCAGACAGAGAGAGAGAGAGGAACGTATTCCTCTGCCATTCCCGCACAAATGAATAGGGACGCGTGTTGCGAATGACAGATCCTCCAGATCTATCCTCCTCCCACCGATAGATCAAGCGATATTCCGCGCAAGAGGTTCGCCTTCAAACAACCCTTATATATATATATATATGTATGTATATATACAAGCTTATCCGGATCATAAGAACAATGAATACACACGCCTCGAGCCACCCTTAAACAAGTTTGCGCACCTATATGGAGTCAGAGTGTCGTAACGAACAACCCCTTCTCCCCGAATTTATGCCAGTGACAGATCGTTTCCAACCATTCTCTCTCTCTCTCTCTCTCTTTCGTCTCGAGCGGTTGCACGAAAGTTCCGTGCAATTTTTGGCCGTGGAACACCTGCGCGACGTATCCCTGCAACTAAACAGTCGGCTCCCCCCCCATAACGAACTCTCGGGAGTTCGATAATTACGGCACGGCTCATCTCGGCCGCAGTTTGCCCCAGTAATGGATGCCGCATAAAGAGGCGCATTCTCTGAAGAGCGGCACGATCGAAGTTGCGGCACGGAGGCAGGACAGTTCTAAGGATTGAATTGCAAAGAGAACTAGGCCGTGCATATCTGGCAAGGTGCGCGTATTGGCAACCGAGGAGGAGGGAACAATGGCGAGGGTGTCAATGTTTTATTCCGGCGAGCAATTATGCCAGTGTATTTAGAGTTTTCGACGTGTATTTAGAGTGCTCTCCCGCCATTTTATCTGTCCACAGGTGCGCCATGGACGAAGCTACGAACGTGATTCGACGTGGTAGTTTTCTTTTTCCATCAGGAAAAATTATGATAATCTTTTTTCTCGTACAGGAACACGAATATTTCACGTTTCCTCTGATTGACATAATTTCGAGAAGGCGGGATTAATGTTATATGGATTTGATGAATCTGATTTTGGGTAATATTCGATGATTTCAATATACTTTCTTTTTTTGCATTACGTGTTATGAGAAAATAATTAAAATACTGTTATAAATATGAGATTAGTAGCCTTCGAAGGAACGAGATCGGATTATGAATTGATCGGTATTAGTAAGGAATCTAGTTTGATCCTGTTAACGATCTTGAATTTCTCTTTATATACATTAAATTTTCCTGAATCTATTTAGTTTGCAAATTGAGTTTTCTTTCAACACTGGACATCGCTAATAAATATCCAATTTGCAAACATAATAGAACGATGCATTAACCGATCAATACTTCCATTTCAATAAACATTGTATAATACGAATAAATTTTAAAGTTATATTAGTTTGGTCGAAAAACTTATCTATACAGTTATCCTTCTCACGAATAATGCAGAAAAACGAATAGGCTGTGAAACCTATTGATTGGAATTTGATCAGAATATATTTAATAAAGAAAGTAGGAATAAACTATGTTATACAGATATAGGTGGCGCCTTTGTTCTGCTAGTTTGAACTCGATATGTCGCGTCGCACGATAATTGAAAAAAAGGGAAAAGACAGAACGAAACATCCCGTTGATTCACAAATATACAATAAACTGAAGAAAAATATTCGAAAATTGTTAAAAAAGATTCTCTGAATCTAATCTAATTCTTCTCAAGTGATCGTTAACCGAGCAAGCGAGAAAGGAGACTTTGGAGGAGGGTTGAAAGTTTCCAGGCCAAAAAGTTTCGGATTTAAACGGATTTCAGGATAGTCAATTTGTCGATGGATTTGTCTATGTAGCTGACAGTGAATAGTTAAGGGGAACTAGGTCCAACCGAGGTGAATTCAAATTAACGTAAAAGCAATTATTAGTTCGAAGGTGGATTTTAAGTTAACAGGGTACGTTAGCGAGAACTGTTGGTTTATTGTTTCTGCCTGATGTTAAGCGTTTATCGAAAGGAGTTCGTTCTGATTGTGTTTTGGGAATGATTGTTGAACGCGAGCAACTGCAAACAATCTCTCTCTCCCCCCGAAATTGTCCTGAACAGAGCTCGTTCAATGAATCACGTACTCCTGTTAACTGCTTCGCGATATAGACTTGTGTTCATGCTAGACACTATTTCATTGTTCCTCGTTCGTTCTAGATTTTCCTATTTCTTTTGTTTTGCGTTAAAATAAATATAAATTGTTAAACGTAAAAACAAGTGATTTGGCCAGGATTCGATCAATTGTTTGAATTCTTTTTTTAACGCAGAACGATGACACTAGGCGATAAATTTTGTAAATTCGCGTACAACAAATATTTTAGAATGAAATTTTAGAATTATTAATCGAAAAAGATATACAGCTTCAAACAATAATAGCATGTTTCGAAAGTTTTGTTACGATTATTATTTAAATTAACGAAACGTTTCTGATTCTTAATATAAAATAAATACTCGTCGAATATCGAACATTTTATATATTTTATACTTTTGCATTTCTAAATGAATTCGCATACTTGTAATAGTATTCGAATAAATTAAACGTAAATATTAAATATTAAATAAATTGAAATACGAAGCGTTTCTGAGAAAATCTTGCAAACTTTCTCAAAACTTTCGCAATTTGATCCTCGTGATAATCACGATCGAAATACGGGAATTAAATTTTGATTTTAAAACGAGGCTTTTACGGCGAAACGAAGTAAAGTTTATTATTAACACAACGAGGGAAAACTTGTACGTTTTAACGAAAACAAGTTCCCTGTTCACCGTGTAACGCGAGGCCGTGATTCGTGCATAAAGTCGTGGAAACCGTTCTGTTCTCTCTATACAGGCAGGTGTAGGTGTAGGACAATATACATAGAAAACAGAACGGTGATGCAAGCAAGTTCACAGAATTTGGGGAAGTAAGAAGCCAGCGCGAAGTTTCATCGTAGTAATACCAAGTCACCGACATGTACAGAAACTAACTGTATTACTGGTACGCATGACAATCGCAGTCGGTTGAATATCAACTCAACTTGCGCAACTGCAGACTTTCCAGCGACCCACATTTTGCAACTTCAACGCTCGTTGAGTCGTCTACGGGACAACAACGCTTTCTTCTCGCCGTTGTTGATTTTCACTTCGATACGAACGACGGTAAAACTTTAACGCGAGAGACGATAATTATTCCAGAAATACATTCACCAATCTCGATTTACGAACGTATAATTATTCTTTGTATGGAATTGTATGAAAAATAATATAAGATGAATAGAAATTTTCAACTTTGAGATATATAAAACTACTACCGGAAGAAGAAAATTTAATATAAATTTTATCTAACGACGAATATCTCATCGTTTCGTTACAAAATTATTATTTGTAAACAAAAGATAAAAAAAAGTTTCGTTTGGAAGAAATACCATTTGACGAAAATCAGTGCCTGCAACGTATCTGAAGGGAGCCAATTTCTACGTCCATTCTGCACTTTTGAAACTTTCGAGCGTAACTGCAGTGTCCTGGCCCGAATGTATACATGTATCGTAGACTCTATCGTATTTCATTCTACGTCACTATGAATTGGACAATTTATTACAGTTGATTATCCGCCTAGCTGTACCGTATTGCTTCTGGTATTGTACTTTGTATCGTGCATACAAAATGTTTCGAGAAAGTGATATTACAATTTAATAATACAATTTAATAATACAATTAAATAAAGTGATATTACATTTAAACAGAATAATTCTTTTTGTAAGTATTCTTATATTCTCTAGTTTCAATTCAAGATAAGCTAAAGCTTCATTTTCTATTGATTGGATCATCAATGAAGCGTTAACAATTATGCACAATATCATCGATTATGCTTATTTTAGTTACGTTTTAGTTTTGTTTATCACGGTAAACGAGTAAAGGATCGTAAGGGGATGAGAAAGGAAGTTCGATTGTCGAGTTTCAAGTCCCTCGTGCGTAATACCAATGACGTCGCAATTTCTGTTCCCCTAGGATCTCGCTGAAGAATTGTAACCATCGCGAGAACACGTTTGTGTATTTTGTGGCAACGTGTCACGATCTCTATTCTCTGGAAATCAACTCGAAATTCCAACAAATTTATTCCTGTGTAAATTCATGTGCAAAATTTCTCAATGAATTCCAGATAAATTTTTATCTTACTCATTTGTAATCGTTTAATTATTTTGGCATCATAGAAAAGAATTTACGATATTTCTCTTAATTTATAGTGGTAGATCGTAATTGAAACGTGTATAACCAAAATATCAATTTATTTCGCAATGATCGACTCGAGTATTTAATAAAAATACACATGGAAAAATCATCGTCCTATCGAAAGAGAAAAATGTATTTATTTTAAATCTTGTCGAATCATTAATATCCAAGATACACGTTTTCATCGAATAAATATAATTACTTTGAAAATGTAATATTTCTCGTAATGATATTATATTCATTAGCAAGGTTACCATTCGTTTCTCAATTATTCATCGTTTCATTTTCGCATGGTCAGTCAATCCTCTCTCTCTCTCTCTCTCTGGTTTAAACCCTTCAAATTGACAAAGCATATCAGTTTCTCTGTCTCTAACGCCGTTTCGAATCCTTTCAGGACAATGTACCGCGGCACTGGGCATGGAGAATGGCGAAATCCCCGATGAAGATATATCGGCCAGTTCTATGTACGATCCCAGTCTTGGCCCGAAACATGCCAGGTAAGTGAACAATGATATCGCGAAATGCTCGGGTGCAGTACGGTAAGTCGGCCATTTTGATTTAGCGCTATAGTTTCTCCCTTTGTAGAATGCGTGCGGCCCCTCGTTGATTGCAATTAATCGATACGAGAGATCTCGAAACACCGAAATTCGAACTTCCTTTGGAATACCGATGATAAACGAGAAGGTTGTTGGTCTCTTGTTGTTTATCGTATTTGCTTTCGCCCTCATTGTGCAATTGAAACGGTATTATTGTTGAAATTATACATTGTCATTAATGTCTCGATGGAATTTAGAAGACGTGATAAACTTATAAACCATCATTTGGAATTCTCCACTCCACTTGTAATACGTAATATTCTTTTATATTATAAA
>NW_006263630.1:884239-887042 GCF_000469605.1 Apis dorsata | reverse complement strand
AAAAAAAAAAAAAAAAAAAAAAAAAGAAAAAAAATTATTCCTCGCGAGAATTCTTCCGATCGAAGTTCAACAAGGAACTTTAACAAAAATGTTACGGATTGTAAAATTGTAAAAATGATAAAAGAGACAGTTTGCAACTCGTGACTCGACAATTCATTGTATTTATTGATAAATTATCGTGCGAAGGGTTTTTGCAATAATTCTTTGGAAGAAACGGGAAGTTAAAGAGTTTCGAGAGATACGGGGGCCGAAGAGGAAGTTGCACAATTATATCGTAGAATCGGCTGTTAATTTTCTACTGCTAAAGGGACATCTAGTATCGGTTTGCCAGAAGTTGGGAAACTATGAACGTTGAACTTTGGCCAACGGTTCGCAATCGGTTACTTTAATCAACTTAAGTTCAACCAAACTCTTTCGTCTTTCCTTTTTCCTTGTCGTTATCCGTTTAGGTAACGGTTCTTTCTCCCAAGCTAAATACTCGTATCACTTGTATCATATCGCACAAGCGAGAGAGAAACTTTTACACCCAACGATACGATATCCATTCGAGATCTTCAAATTTTAATTCGCAATCCGGTATAATTAACGATAAAGAATATAAAACGAACATCGTATTAATCTATTTCGAGAATAAGAAAAATCTATGACGAGTGGACACTTTGTCGAAAATCATTTGCTCTCAAAGAATTTCACTTTCGACTTTAAACACAAAATTTCCTTTAAAATCCATGGAGTGTTAATCGTCGCTAGAGATCGCTTTTCAACTTGAGAAGGAAAATTCTGGAAATTACTACGTCAATATTAAATTCACACGATTCATACGTTTGTCAAACGCTATCCAAGAGCAGTGAACGGTGTTTGTAAACGCAACAACCGTTTCGAAAGCGGTGAAAGAAAATAAATCTGGAGCGTATTAGCTTTGATCTTGATAATTGCGCAAGATTTTCGAATGCTAAACACCTTAATTGCCCCTGAGATTCTTTCTGTTTCGCATTTTTCGATCGCGTGACGCGGCCACGAACGTTTTCAACGAGGCTGATATTTAGCGAGTCCACTAGCAGCTCGGTTTATTTCTTATTACAACGGCGAGATTAAAATCTCGTGGGTGCCCGAGGGCAGTTGGAAACGTCCCGTGCTGTGCTTGCCGGCATTAAAATTTTTAATAGTGCACGGCCTGAAGAACGCGCGCGCGCGCAAGAGAGAGAGAGAAAATAAGAGAGAGAGAAAGCACAATGAATATCAGATATCGGAGGATGCGAAAACACGGCTTGTAAATTATCTAATATTTTATTAATCGTGGGTGGTAAAGCAAGAAGAAATAATGCAAGATGAGATTCTCGAAAAGTTTTCTCGTCTCATGGATTTTAATGCAAGCTTTTTTCGACCACTTCTTTTCCGTTCTGTACACGATGTATATAAAAGGAAAAATTATGAAAATTGAACGCAATGAACTGGAATGAAAAAAAAAAAAAAAAAGGAAACGAATAATGCATAAGGTATCTCGGCTCAGAAGGAGTTCAAATACACGCGTGATCACTCGTAGGTAAAAGAATGAAAGTAGTTTTGCAAAACTACGTTTATGTAAAGTGAAGCGTTTTTTCGTCCAGAAGTTTTATTTTTTAAATATTATGCAAACAGGTGTTCTCAATTTTTGAGCAATTACACGCTTTTTACAAGCCAAGTAAAATGAATCCCTCCTCCCTCGAAAATTTAACCGAATTCTTTTTATTTCTTTTTTAAATTGTAAAAGACTTGAAAAAAAAAAACATTTTGAACGTAACGTAAATTTTCTCAGAGATGTAATAACATATTCTGAGGGAGAATAAAAGAAAATAAAATTTAATATCGAAACTTTTTAATCTCGGCCGACGCGTCTAATCGCTTTTCCTATTAATCGCATTGTATGAATCGTGCAATCATCGTCGCTGCATCGCGACAATGACGTTAAAAAATCTCCGCGGGAAGAGTGAAAATGGAAGAGGAGGGGTACAAAGAAAAAGAGTGGTCGAATCGAATGGAGTGAACCAGTAGTGGAAGAAAAATCGCGAAGCGAGATTAACCTTGATACACTCGGAAGCCGAGTGTCTATCGTTTGTCAAAAAGAGGAATCGTCTTCCTGACATTTTTACCGGCGATATTACGATCTTGATTCGTAGCGGGCGTCGGACGGCTGACAGCCAAATCGATTCGGCACATTTACGAACCGAGGCAATTTATGAGGGTTGGTGCTCGAAACGCACCGATGTCTGTTAATAATGCGCCTCGATATCTTCGTTTCGTGACGTTACGAATATGATATCGATATAGGCGTGACTATTTTTATTCTTCCTTTTTTTCTCTCTCTCTTTTGGCCGAGAAAACTTTGCGTGTCTTTTTCTTTTCCTTTTTTTTTGCGAATTTTCTTTCGAACGAATTCGAAAGAAAATGTGATATCTTCGTGTATTAATCGTCGATGACTTCGTTTACTTTCTTTTTCCCTCAAGTAGAAGAAAAATGAGTAAATAAATTTGAAATAGATGAATTAATTGAAATAGTATTTTCAAATTTTTTCAAAGTTTCCTTTTGATTTCTTTCTTTCCATTCTGTTCCATTGTATAATGAAATATATCTACAATAATTAATTTACAAGTTTGAAAATATAACAAACCAAATTTAAAAAACATATATATTAATAAACAAGTATCCAAATTATCCTATTTAATTCTAAATACCAACAACGTTTCTCTCTTCGTTATCGAATTCGAGGCAAGGGAGAAAAACAACTTATGAATTTGTCTAATATTCGGGGGGAAGCGGCAAGAGT
>NW_006263630.1:876282-883953 GCF_000469605.1 Apis dorsata | reverse complement strand
GTAACGGCGGGGAGGGAGAGGGGATGGAGCCGACGAGCAGGTTGGGTTGAAGGGGAATAGGGGTGAACTCGACCCCTACAAATTACCTCCAATTTCGTGTAAATTCCTCGTTCCTGCGTCAGCATAATACCTGTATTAGAACCGGCCAGCTCCGGCTCTTAGGCGGCAATAAATCTGTATTAGGGCGAGGCGTTTGCTCCTCTTGGCAAAAGGGGTACAACGCCCCTGGGCATGGCTAATTTTTCACCACCGCGTCTCGCCCGCCAGAAATTCGCCTGAATACACGATTCCTCGGGACGACGGCCGCTCGTCGAAGCAATCTCGATACCTCCCGTCCTCCGTTTCGATTTTTCATCCCCCTCCCTTCGCCCGACCGCGACTTCGCCGCCAGTGACCGTTAATTGGACCGCGACCGTCACGCTCTAATTCCCTTCTGATTGCACGCCTCGTTGCGGTAATTTTTGCGTGGAATTCCTGCAATCGAAATTTAATTTTAGTTTTTCTTTTTTTTTTAGTATTTGTTGGGAAAGAGAGGAAGGGGAGATCTTGCGATGGAAGAATGAAAGGAAGGATGAATATGGTTCTTCTTTAGTAATAAAGGATTCGTTGATGTTCTTGCATTCGAAGGGGACGAAGATTTTTAAATGTTAATTTCTGTATTTTTTCCTTCTGTATTTTATTTTGGTAAGGAAAGAAAGGAATGATATTTTTTTTAGAATTCTGTTCGAATTGATTTTAATTTCTGCATTTTATTTTTGTCTCTCTATGTTTATCTAGAAAGAAAAGAAAGAGTTCGTTCGAAGATTTTAGAAAATGGAAGAGGGATAAAAATTTGGATATTTCTTAAGATATTTCTTTTCTACAAGTAATTTTTGAATTTATAAAAATTCTCCATCTTTCGTGTTTTGCATTTTGTTGTTCACCCGGAGGAAGGAAAAGAAAGGGGGTTCGTCGAAGATTTTTCTGAAGATCGAAGGGGGATGAAAATTTGAAATATGAGACGATATCCTTCTCTAAGAATGAGGGGTCTGGCCTGTTCGCCCCTATCGTGATACACATGTGTTATCTCTACCGAGATTGGCGATAAGCTCGAACGTGCCAGGCCAAAGTACGATTATAATTATAGATGGAAGATACATTTTCATTAGGGGGTTGGACCGTGTATTAAGACCGTGCCAGGTTTCCAGGGGCGTACGGTCGCGTTGGGGTTAATTTATCAATCCGACTACATCAAACTGATATTTTCGATGGCGAACGAGTTCATTCATCTGATTCGAAATGATAAATTGGCGCCCGTTGTTTTACTTTATAATTTATAAATATTTCCTCTTGCAAATAAGCTTATTACGTTAATGGATAACAGTTATCATCACAGTGTTATTTTGTTATCCTTCTTTCCCGTTTTGTTGCGAGATATATACTTACAAGGGATACGATAATGAATTTCGTATTTTATTCCTTCAAAATCGAGCCATTGAATTAATAATAAGATAGATATATACGCGTTCATATCACAATCGTGTTAATTGAATAAAAAGGAAGTAATCGATAGCTGAGGAAAATTAGCAATTTAATATTATATTTGGAGGAACTGTTTTCGTTTCCTCGAATTTATTAAAATTGGAATTTTATTGGACATTTTATACAGAGGCAATATAATTGTTAATGGCAAATTAGGAATGCGGATATAAAAATGAAACACGACAATTTCATCTTTTTTTGCGCTTAAGAGAAGTATAATTCCACACCACTCAATAGAAACATAAATTTTAATATTTATTCCTTCGAATTTGTTTTCCTATACGCTCCGAATATTATTACAATTAATAAAGAAAATCAAAATTATTCGATAATCGATTGCTCTACTAATGTATTCAAAATTCAAAATTTCCTCAAATTTTGTAAAAGAAGAGGAAAGGAAAAAAGAAGAAATTTCGCGATTTCGTTAATCACGAAAATTCGCGGGACAACAGAAAGCAATCTGCTCAATTTCTCGAAGGAGCAGCGCAATTTTCGAGAGATGTTCGGGATGTTCTGAAACTTTAAGCAGCCCGGAGACGGGGCCACGGACCTGGCTTTTGTCTTCCGCGGCAAACAATGTCGCGTTTCGTTACAACTCTGACCTATATCCGGCTTTGTGCCGGCCGTTCTCGATTTTCCAGCGTGAAATATGCACTGCATTTCCATCGTATTGTTACCGCACAAAGGTGGCGGGTGGCGTGCGAGCGACGCGACGGTTTTGTAATCGGCTGAAAAAAAAAAGAAAAAAGAAAAAAAAAATGTTTATCAAAAGGAAGGGGCAGAAAGAAACGTATTTGTCGCCAGCTCGCCGTGCAAATCGTTTTGTTCCGACTCGCCCCCCCTCTCTTGTGCCATCGTATTCAAACAACTCGATCGAGAACCACTCTATCCGTCAACATTGATGAAATGTCATCGTCCGAAATTAATTTCATCTTTTATATTTTTACAGTTCTGCTACTTGCAAATTGATTGAAACCGAGGGTACGAATATCTGTGCGGATTTAAACGTTAAATAAAAAAAAAGAAAAAAAGAAAACGAATACAAAAGTGGAAACGAAGATTCGTTGTTCTTCATTCATCGGATATTTTTTCCTAATTAAAGAATTAAAGAAATATAGAATTTTTCTCGATATATCTGATATAATATATTTCTTTAGATATTTCGTAGATTTTTGTGATTAATTAACCATTTTCTTTTTTAAATTTCCAATAAACGTACGAAACGAAACTCGTGAACAGGAACACAAGAATTCCAAGAAGCTTATATCCGAAGACACCGTTTCGTCCGTTGAAAAAAACAAGGGAAGGAAATCGATAATAGCTCGCGTAGATGCCTGAGAAAAAGTTTTCGTCTTTCGCGGCCGAGCTAGCGGTGGTCGTATCGTTTTAGAGCCGGCACGAAAAGGAAGGGGTGTAGTCTTGAAAGGCGAGACTCTCTCTCTCTCTCTCTCTCTCTCTCTAAACTTGAAGGAAGATGGCAATGAGAAAGAGAGAGAGAAAGAAGAGACTAAAGAAAGAAAGAAGAAAAAGTAAAAGACCATGAGCATGACGGGCCAAAATCTTCGAGGGGGAGGATGGAGGAATCACGCAGACATAAAACGTCCTACAGCGTTACGTGCCCTTTCAACGGTCGAAGCCAACGAAAAATGGCGGCCATATTCCCCCTCCCGACCTTCCAACCGGGGCTATCTTCCACTTTGTTACGATTCGAAAACCCCTCTGGCTCTCTCGTTCCAGCTTGATTTATGAACCGACAACTATACCCTTCGTCATTCGCGTACCGTGCCTTTCCACCCTTTTTATACTCCCCTCTTTATATCTCCCCTCCTCTCTCCCTCTTTATTTTTCCATATCGTCCAAGCTTCGTATCGTCGGGTCGGGTACCGTGCGGCACCGTGAGACATCTACCTCGAAGAGAGAATGCACTTCTACTCCTTTCTGCACACCGTCCATCGAATGCTCTGCTCGATACCGTTTCGATCGCGTGACGACGATCCCTGCTTCCTCGTATAAATCTCGTGGACTCGCGCCACGAACCTCGGTTCCAGCCAGAGTGAATTTCTGGCCAAGATTTCTACCCCTCCTCCCCCCAATCGTTTCGATAAACGAAATTTACGTGGCGAGATCCGCATAAAGGAAAGGAAAGAAGGGCCTGTTCGTGGTCGTTGAAATTTCAGGGATTCAGGGAGGGGAGGGGGGATGCAGTTTGTAGAAAGAGAATTCCGGAAGTGTACGACGGTTATCGACGGTTTCTGAACGCCACTGTTAAGGCGGAAGAGATTGCGCACAATGGTATACACGATAACGGGTAATAGGAAGGAAGGAAGGAAGGAGGGAGGGGGAAAGTTATCCCGTTGCACGCGAACTGATTTTTACGAGGATTATTATGGATGAAGCGGGGGGAGGAGGGGGATGGAAACACTCGCCTCCATCGATGAAAGATACTTGCTCGCGTAAGGAGGGGTGAATTTGAATTCCGCCGATGTTGCGAGTTTGTACCGATGATTTTTTAATGGTTAAGCTTCGAAAGTAGACCCTAGATTGAAAAGTTAATGCCCCGCGAACGGGGTAATCGCGCCATGTTATACCGTTGGGAATTCTCTTCGTGGAATTTGGTTGCTTATTTAAGAAATTCCTCCTAGTTGCGCGATAAGTGAATATCTGATTAGTCGAATATCCGTTTCTGCGAAAATTGAATACGATTAAATTTTGAGAAATTTGAAGTATTAATTTCGATTCTTCTAGGCTCCTCTTTTACTCCAGACGAAAGAAAGATGGTTGAAGAGTTTCGATAACATTTTCGTTAAGCAAAAATCACGAGCGTGTTTTTGTTCTCTTTCACAACAATTAACGCGTATTGAGAATCAGAAGAAGGATAACTTGCAATATGTATATATATATATCTTCTTTTAAACGAATCTTCACAGCGAGGAAGAAAATTCTTTTTTCTAAAATTTAACCCCGAAAATAAAGCCATGGAAGTTTCATATCTGGCCGATCAATCGGCAACAATTAAACCAGCGAACGATCCTTAAAAGTGCTTTATCTACGGAAGCCACAACCATCGACCCCGTTCATCCCTTTGAAACCTCTTTGTTTCTCTATATCCGAGCCGACTTGTCTCATCGCAATGAGGTCTCCACAGGCTTTATCCAGGCCCGATTCGACCCTAAAACTCACTGAATTTTCTTATCGTAATTGCGCCTCTCGACCCGAATCGGGGTTATGCATTCAACGACGATTGAAACAGGGGAAAATTGTTTTGCGAATAATTGCGAATTATTTCTCTCTCGATCGACCGATCGATCGATCGTCTCTTCGAGATCGGATCGAGTCTCGATGGTTAAAACGTGCCGAGAGAGAAAGAGAGAGAAAATCAACGTTCAGTTTCTTTTTCTTCGTCCTCCCTGAAGTAAGGTGAATAGAATCCTTTGAAATTATCTTTCTTCCTTCTAAATCACGGCTGGAAATCGTTTTCATTTCGAAAACGGCGGTAAAGAGCCGCCGTTTCAGCCGCGATAGCATCGAATCCAAGCGCTTTAACATTTTACCTTCTCACAGTTAAATTAACACAATCGTTAACATGCAACTGGGCCACCAGGGCTGCTGGCTATCGCGATAAGTCAGTTTACACTTTTTGTATAACATCTTACGCGAGCATGGGCGAGTTTCGAATCACGGAGGAGCTGGAGGAATTTTATTTTATCCCGTAGAATGGCGAAAGAGGAAATCCTATTTCTCCTTTGAAAATCCTTTGAATTCGAGGCGATGTTGTGAAATTGTGACGTAGATACGGAAAAGTTGCGAAGGCATAAAAGTGGATCAAAACTACGAAATTTTCCGCATTGTTGGAATGTTTTTTAAAATTCGATATATCCATAAGTAAAAAACGTTATTAACGATATTAAATTTCTACGCATATAAATTTAAGGATAGAACGAGAGACCAATTTTCATTTGTGAATCTTACGAATTACGAATATTTCGTCAGCCAGTGGAGAAGAGTGAAATTCGCGAAGCAAGAGCGCGATCCATATTCATGCGACAATCTTTGCCCACACATTTCTATCCAGTTTCATCGGCCTCAAATATTGACGTACACCTAGGCAACACCTTCGGCACTATCGACACCGAACTTCGATTTCGAAGTTGGCGGAAAACTTTATAGAAGATTCCATCGCTCTTTGACGGGGAAAAATCCAAATTTAACCTCCCTTCCTTTCGAACGTGAAATCGTGCCACGGTCGCAATTTTATCGCCACGAGCCAAGTACACTTTCGTACTTTCACCGGGTGGATTAGAATTGAAAATCGGCCGAAGAAATGCGATCACGAGCCGCCCTAAGCTCGCCAACTTTACGACCACCCGGTGCATAAAGTTGGTGCACAAAGGCCTGGCGTCGGTACGCCCACGTGCCCTCGCTTTTATTTAAGGTCAGTGTCGTTTCGTGGACGACGGCTGGCCCGTTATTGAATATCGATACTTATTGTAAATCGCGGGACGCCATTCTTCCGTGATTGAAAATCGGCCGTTCAACGTTTATGGGGTACCTTCTACGTTCGTATAATGCACGAACGACGCACCGTGAATGCGTGAATCCGTGTTTGAGCCGAGGATCGGTAGTCGTTCTCGAAACGTCGATGCATTGACACGCCTTGCTAGATTTTTTTAAGACTTTAATAACAAATAATCGTGAAAATAATTTTACATCGTCGATGAAGATTTTTCGATGAAGTTAAAAATTGTCTTTGATTGTCTTCGAAATGATAACTGATATAGTTTTTGGTAATTTTTTTCTTTAATTTAAATCTGCTTTTAAAGAAATTTTCACGAATATTATGATATATGGTGATCTACTAGATTTTTTGACATTTTGACAATAATTTTTAAATTAAAAATAATTTTTTCAATACTGTCTTTTTTTCAAACTACATCAAAACAATTTTCTTCAAATTTTTTAATTAATAATATATTACATATAAATTCTTCCTCTTTCAATATAGGCTATTTAATTTTACAGTACTGTCAATTGAGACGTGAAATTAAATTTATTCAGGATTCAAGTTTTGACAACATCAATATCGTCTATTTAATTCATAATACTCAAATTTAAATGCATATCAAACCTAAAATCGATCAATGCTGGCCACTGCTGAAGAACAAATTAGTTAAAACTTCGAACAAAGTCACCAAGTAATCTTTTTTTTCAAAACTCTCGAACGATTTATTCTTAGCTTAATCTTACAGTTTACTCTTCCTCGCGTACAACTTCGCACTTCTCTCAATTAATTATTCGAATGTGAACACTTTCGTTCCAAAACCTTTCCAAATTTTCCTTTCCTTTGAAAATTTCGCCCTCCCCTCATTTTTTCACCCTCAGAAGGATCGCCAAAGGTGCGCCAAACGCGATTCTCAGGAGGCGGAAATGGAAGGAGGAGGGGGATAGGAAAAATGACACGGTCGCTTTGCCGTGGGTGAGGACGATGGGTGTCTCGCTGGTGGTGGTGATATTTCCCGTTTTAAAGTAACGAGCGAAAACTCGTATCAAGGTATCGAATTTCCATGAAGGAGTCCCTCGATCCGCCTCCGGGAGGGGGGGCCTCCCTCCTCCCCTCGCCCGCCATTATTCGCGCGGCCGATAACGAAAATCTAGTTTCGCCTCTTCCGCGAGGAGCGTGCGAAACCAACCAACCCTTTCTCCATCCTCTCCGCCCGTTTCTGTCCCCGTTCGTGCGTATCTCGCCGCCACGTACACCGTATCCCCTCCTCCCCTCCTCCTCCTTCGATTTTCACCACCACGACTCATCCAACGCGCGTATCATCGAGCATTTCGCAAGCGTTCCTTCTCTTTATTCCGCTCGGCGAGCGTACGCTCGAAATTCTCGTTAGCGATAACCGCGACCGAATTCTATTTGCAATCATCGGCGGTGACGAGCCGCGTCTCCCTTATCGAGTTCCTTCCACCGCCAAGTTTCCTTGGAAGAGTTCCTTGGAAACGCCACGGGAACTGTATCTGTACCTTTTTGACGAGGTGGATATCCCCTCCCCTCCCCTCCTTTCTCGTGTATACATACACCTGTAAATTCGAGCGTAAATTCGGGCGCGTGTTCCCTGGGAAATTGGATACGAGAGGGAACGATTTTATCGGGGG